>NW_026884766.1:0-59176 GCF_032173495.1 Musca vetustissima | reverse complement strand
ACGATGGAACAGGTAGTGATAGATAGCTGAAACTTGGTACATAGCTTAAGCTATTACAAATAGAATGATGTGCAAAAATATTTCATGGAAATTAGTACTAAAATGGTACTAAATAGTACTAAAACTTGTACTACGTCGAAACACTTGGAACTACAAGTCTAAAAATTCTGTATGCAGATTTGCAAATGATAAACAACTCAGAATGTGCGAACAATTTTGGAAATGAGTACTAAAAAGTACAAAATATTATACTACGTAAATATTATACTATGTAACTTAAGCTATTACGAATAGAATGGTGGGCAAACATATTTTTTGAAATTAGTACTAGAATATATTAAACAGTTATAAAAAGCCTAAATGTTAAACTTCGCATATAGCTTTAACTATTACAAATATAATTTAATGCATAACATTTGGAAATTAGTGCTAAATAATAAAGTACAATAGAACTGGTATAAATAGAAATCCAGAATTTATGTTGTAGCTTACTCTATTGAAAATAGAATGCTATGCATAATTCTTTTAAACTTAGTAATATATACTGTAGTATAATGAAACCTGAGGGAATTGAAATTACAAATAATATGCTATACAGTAATCAATTTTTGGAACTAGTACTAAAATAGTACAAAATATTAAATTATAATGGGAGAGAAAAAGATTGAAATCTGAAATTTAGTCTGTAGTTGAAACTATTACAAATAGAGCGATATGCATAAGTATTTTTGGAAAATTGTACTAAATATTGTACAGTGAATGGTAAAAAATATAAATGTAAGTTTAGAGTGCAAAAATGTCCAATTCTTAATACAAATAAGAGGCTTGGTTTATTGGAAATTCGTACTATATGGCACCAAAAATACAAAATATTGCACTGTGTAGGGAAAAGTATAATTCTGAAATTCGGCATGTAGTTTTGTATATTATAAAAAAATAGAGTACGAATGGAATACAAGTACTAAACATTGTGTACGGTAGAACGGATAAATATAGGAACTTATTATTAGATACTTATCTAGAACTATGTCAATAAACATTTATACACAAATATTTTGTAGAACTAAGTTCTAAAATGTATTAAAAAGTACACCACATTGTATACGGTGGTACGGGTAGATATAGAATATGGGTACAATACTTTTTCTATGAAAAACAATGATTTTCGCAATGTATGATATTTGTACTTAAAGTACTAAATATTGTATACGACAGAACGAGTAGAGGTATAGTCCCGAAATTTTATGTGTATATTTAGCTATAACAAATTAAAGAAGGTTTTTTTGAAAATTGTTAGTAAAAATTACTAAATAGGAAACGAGGATATACTAAAAATACCGAAAAGTTTTTTCATTGGGGATTTTCTAACACGTAATGCACCAGAAATACTAAATTTCTGCAATTCTAATGGAAATCTTCGCTATAAAAGCATGTCTCTGCAAACAAATGATGATGATAATGGTACACAAGTACTAAAACTTACTACATGTTTTAAAAACCGTATTATGGTACTATTTGCATGTGTCCATCGGGAGGATTGAGAAAATAGTGCACATTCAGAAAATATGAAAATAAGTAAGTTGTACTCGATTTAGTAGGATAGAAGTATCAACGTTTCTGTTCGAAAGAAATACGGAGTAAAATCAGAGATTTTGTATAAAAATAAACATTTATACATAAATATTTTCCAGAAATAAGTTCTAAAATGAACGAAAAAGTATAATACATAGTATAAGGCGGTACGAGTGGATATTAAATTTGGTAAAAGGCTTTTTCTATGAAAAACAACAATTTTTAGACTTTTGTTTGGCATTGAGATTTAAAGTACTAAATATTGTATACGACAGAACGAGTAGATGTAGAGTTTTTTTTAATTTAATGGAAATTGCTTCCTTATAAAGGCAGGTCTCTGTATAACAAATGATGCGCTGTACAAAATATAAAATTACAATTTCGTGATATATACAAGTACCTTAACTTACTACTTTTTCCCATTACAGGAAGGAACAACATAATTTTAAAAACTTCCTATTTATATTAGTCAATTTGAAGGATCGAGACAATAGTACACTTTCCGAAAGTATTAATATAAATAAGCTAATATAAATAAGCTGCACATCAATGTTTCTGTTCGAAAGAAATGCGGAGTAAGATCTCAGATTTTCTTACAAAATTGAAGATATGGGACCTATCATTATTTAAATTGTTTCAAATTTAAACTTAATCCAAAAGTATATTGTGTAGCTAAATTAGTGTTTATTTATTTTAACTTTTAAAAGATCCGCTAACGACGTAGCGGGCCTATGCTAGTTTATTTATAAAAAAATATGTTGTGCTTATCGTCCTGCAGTTAAATTCTTTAGCTTCACTTCATTTTTTTTCAATTTTTGCATTTATTAAGGGAACCCCACCCATTCTCGATTTTAATTTTTCAAGATTTTCAATGGGCTGGTAAATCAATACCAATGCTTGTTAAGGTTTGTAACTTTGCACATATATATTTGAAGATTTAAATAAGAAGAAAAATAATATGCAAAAATTTTTTGTTATTGCTTTGTTGTTGTTTTTTGTAATTAAATAAAAGTCCTTATTTTTGATGGCGGGCATGATAACTCCTCACTGGTACATCGGAATCCGAAAATTCCAACGGTTTTAGAAAGAGTACATGTCTGGCTCTCGTATGAACTAGGAACTAGGACTTCGCTCTAAAATTAACAAAATGGCGGACCTTTGAAAAAATATTTTTGAAAAATCGCCGAATTTTGACCAAAAACCAAGTTAAAAAATGAGGAAGTTATTCACCGATTGGCTTTATCCTAGTTCATATAGCTATACACTCACAGAGAAACGTGTAAAAATTTGAAATCGATTGGGTTATTAGTTTTTGAGTTATCGTGTCCGCCATTCGCAAAAGAGAAAAACGCGTTTAAATTTTGAGAAGCCCTTAGCCGTCACTTGATGCTGACACAATAAATCGGCTATATCTTCAAGAGTTCTTGAGATTTTCACTTGACATTTTGTAGAGACATTATTGAATTAGTGTAGAATCGAATTAAATCAAAAAAATGTTTGACCCCGAGAATGGACCCCCCAAATCAACAAATCAACACGCAACTATGAGCGAAAATAACAAAAAGAACGATGAAAGAGAGAGAGAGATTCAAAGGAACTAAGTAGGAGTCGGAACTATAAAGAGCAAAGGAACTATAAAGAGCAAAAGACCTGTATTGAGTAAAGGAACTATATGGAACAAAGGAACTTATGGAGCACAGGAACTATATGGATCAAAGGAACTATATGGAGCAAAGGAACTATATGGAGCAATGGAACTGCATTGAGTAAAGGAACTATATGGAGCAAAGGAACTATATGGATCAAAGGAACTATATGGAGCAAAAGAACTATATATGGAAAAAACGAAAAAAGAACGATGAAAGAGAGAGATTCAAAAGAACTGTGTAGGAGTCGGAACTGTATGGAGTAAAGGAATTATATGGATCAAAGGTACTATATGGATCAAAGGAACTATATGGAGCAAAGCAACTATATGGGAAAATAAAAAAAAAACATAAAGAACGATGAAAGAGAGAGATTCAAAGGAACTATGTAGGAGTCGGAACTATATGGAGCAAAGGAACTACATTAAGGAACTAGTTCCTTTTTAAACTAGGAACGAGAACTAAGTGAACTAGATTGCCCAACTCTAATAATTGGTACAATTTTGATTTGGGCAAACCGATAAAGCTGGAGCACTGAAATTTTGAAATATGGTTACTTTTGGAGTGTAGGGTAGTTTTGGAAATTCATACTTATGGGTACAAAATGTTGGGGGGTAGAATTGGGGTTATGTAGGAAGTTCTGGAAACGTACTAATTTGTGGTAAATGATACCAAATTCGCATTTGGGTGTACTGATAGAGCTAGAACACTGAATTTTGGAAATGGGCGAACCGATAGAGCTGAAATCTTGAAATTTGAAGTTAAATTTGGTAAAATTTGAATTTTTGATGGACCGATAGAGGTCACTTGGGGAGTAGGATTGAGTTTATGTATGAAGTTTTGGAAATTCGTACTACTGTGTGCTAAATGGTACCAAATTTGGATTTGGGTGAACCGATAAAGCTGGAACACTGAAATTTGGGAATAAGGTTACTGTGGAGTTGGAGTTAAATTTGGTAAAATTTGAATTTTTGGTGGACCGATAGAGGTCACTTGGGGAGTAGGATTGAGCTTATGTATGAAGTTTTGGAAATTCGTACTACTGTGTGCAAAATGGTACCAAATTTGGATTTGGGTGAACCTATAGAGCTGGAACACTGAAATTTGGAAATAAGGTTACTGTTGGAGTGCAAGATTGGGGTATGGATGTAGTTTTGGAAATTCATATTTAAGGGTACTAATTATTGTACTAAATTTTGTACAATTTGAATTTTGCGTGAACTGATAGAGCTGGTATCCTGAAATTTGAAGTAAGGATCACTGTCGTGATTGGAAATGTGAATTTAGGTGAACCGATAGAGCTGGAATCTTCACATGTGGAGTTGGGATCATAGTTAGGGTGTTGGATTTAGAGTGTACCGATAGAGCTGGACTCCTGAAATTGGATAATAACATTGCCATAGGATTGCATGATGTAGGTAGTAACGGAAATTTGTACTTATGTGTACTAAATGGTACTAAATTTTATACATTTTGGATTTAGTTGAACCGATAGAATCCTGAAATTTGAAATTAAGTTTAGAGTTGTGGGAAGTTTTGGATATTCTTACTTAAAAGTAGGTAGCTATCGAAATTTATATTAATGTGTACTAACATGCACTAAATTTGGATTTGGGTGAACCTATATTTCAAATTGGGAATTTTTCTTTTCGAAATAGGTATTACAAGAGTGCATAGGGTAATAAATGATACCATATTTAGTATAGAGCTAGATTTCTGTTGCAGACCGAATTGGTGTGTAGGGTTGAGATATGGAGGTAGTTTTTAAAATACGTACTATAAGGGAACATATGTCCTAAATAGTTCTAAAATTTTAATAATGGCCGGTATTGGGTTTTAAATACTTCCCACATTCGATAACAAAGTAGCGGGCATATGCTAGTATTTTATAAAATGTATCAAATGTGGCACAGCTTATTTAATTGACCCAACGACGAAACCTACTGAAATTACTGAAAATCGGTACAGATTCAATAGTTCACTAATGTTCCAATGATTGTCCCATTGATACACAATTTTGCAGAGCATACAATATTGAGCGTGGACGAACTCAAAATAGTGTTAATCTGGCGCATTTTTTTTCGTAATGTTCTTCAAAAACATCTGTTTTCACTTCAGGATCCCATGGTCCCGTAAAATTCAGCAATTTCGATAGTAAAATTCAGATATAACCTGTAAAATACCGAATATGAGACGGTACCGCTATATGGGGGCTATGGAATTTGAAATAACAACTTCCATAGAACTAGAAGGAAAGCATGTGGGAAATTTCAAAATTTCCCGGCCGATATTGGACATTTTGAATATGCAACTCCTCGGTCCAGTCGAACGTAATTCACTTTTTATACCCTTCACCACACTGTGGTACAGCGTATTATGTCTTTGTGCATATGTTTGTAACAGGTAAAAATAATCGAGATAGACTCATGGTTCCTTTTGAGAATATGCATAGAATCACTTTCTAAGTCCATTTATGCCTGTCCGTCCGTCCGTCTGTCCATGTTAAATTGTAAACAAAGTACAGGTCGCATTTATGATCCGAATTGGATGAAATTTGGCATAGGTCACTTACTCGGCCCAAGGACGAACCCTATTGAAATTGAGAAAAATCGGTTCAGCTTTAGATATAGCTTCCATATATATATTTAACCGATTTAATGTAAACGAACCCTATATATCTTTGGATTTGCACGAAATTTGGTACAGCCTAATCATTTAGGTCTACAAAGATGTCTGCTAGGTTTCGTGAAAAATCGGTCCAGATTTAGATATAACTCCCATATATAGTTTCGTCCGATTTCATGTAAATGGTGCCCCAAAGTCCCTATATATCTTTTGATTTGAACGAAAGTTGGCATAACGTACTGAATTAAGCCTAGAGTGATGTCTGCCAAGTTTCGAGAAAATCGGTCCAGATTTAGATATAGCTCCCACATATTGTTTCGTCCGATTTCATGTAAATGGTGCCCAAAGTCCCTATAAATCTTTCGATTTGCACGAAATTTGACATAACGTACTGAATTGAGCCTAGAATGATGTCTGCCAACTTTCGAGAAAATCGGTCCTGATTTAGATATAGCTCCCATATATAGTTTCGTCCGATTTCATGTAAATGGTGCCCCAAAGTCCCTATATATCTATCGATTTGCACGAAATTTGGCACAACGTACTGAATTGAGCCTAGAATGATGTCTGCCAACTTTCGAGAAAATCGGTCCTGATTTAGATATAGCTCCCATATATAGTTTCGTCCGATTTCATGTAAATGGTGCCCCAAAGTCCCTATATATCTTTCGATTTGCACGAAATTTGGTACAGCTTAATCATTTAGGTCTAGAATGGTGTCTGCCAAGTTTCGTGAAAATCGGTCCAGATTTAGATATAGCTCCCATATATAGTTTCGTCCGATTTCATGTAAATGGTGCCCAAAGTCCCCATATATCTATCGATTTGCACGAAATTTGGCACAACGTACTGAATTGAGTATAGAATGATGTCTGCCAAGTTTCGTGAAAATAGGTCATGATTTACATATAGCTCCCGCATATACTTTCGTCCGATTTCATGTAAATGGTGCACCATAGTCCCTATATATCCTTCGATTTGTACGAAATTTGGCATAACGTACTTAATTGAGCCTAGAATGATGTCTGCCTTGTTTCGTGAAAATCGGTCCAGATTTAGATATAGCTCCCTTTTATTATAGATTAGTTTTAAGTAATTGACGCACCAAGGAACCAATAGAAACAAAACATTATGAAATTAGTATAACCTAACCTGTGACAAGTTTGTTTGAAATCGCTTAATATTTGGATAGACCTTCCATATATATTTTCGCCCGATTTCAAGTAAATTGGGCATCAAACTCCTCATGTTAGTCAGATTAATATCAAATTTTGCATATTGTACAAAATTGAGCATAAAATTATATAGTTGCGTTTTCTAGAAGTACAGACATAGCCCAACGGATGACCTATTTATATTTGTTTGAAGCCGATTTACATACTTTATAGATAGATCTAGGTAGATTCACATTTAGATAAATATCACTTATTTTATTTCATCCAATTTCATGCAAATAGTCCTGTTTAATATACCCGTAGTGGTGAAGGGTATGATATAGTCGGCCCAGTCCGACTTTACTACTTTCCTTACTGGTTATATCATAATAGATATATTCATTATCAGAATATATATTTTTTAATCTCTAACTCACTATTAATTCTATTGAAATCTTCATAAAAAGGTTCAAATGACCGATACACAGATCTATACGATGTGGGATCAAAACATACTGTAAAAAGTACAAGGAAGTAGTTGAATATATTGTCAAATTGTAAAAACAAATTTTTCAAATTTACAAATTACAAATTCAAAATATGTCTAAATGTCGAAAAGATGGAGACTGGTTCTACACTGAATCTAAACCACTTACGTTGAAAACTACAACCCACGAAATGTTAGAAGCGGAGCAAAAAAATTCTGCAAAGTCAAAAATTATTGGTCGTAAACAATTAAATTTCCAATCGTATCCTATGAATGAGTAAGTATGGAGAATGCAATGAGGCCACATTGAATTAATTTTTTATTCACCACCACTAATAGTTTCCGTTTTAATTTGATGCGTTTCAATGAACCGCAAATATTACCACTGACCACATCATATCGTCGGGATTATGCGCCACCCTTTCCATCATATCCATGCAAACCAAAAACCAAAGATGAGTCAAATATACCAGATCCATTGTTTAATCGTAAACCACCCAGTGAGTTCGGAATGCGACAAACATCTAAATTTAAATTTATGGATGATCAATTTGTAAATTTGTCCGAGTCGCGTAAGAAAATTAATTTTATGCGGCAAATGAGGTAAGCAATTTGAAATTGAATAGACTTTTTAAAAAATTAAATATTTTTTTTTAATTTTGTTTGTAGGAATGCTCATTTTAAATTGGTATAGGCCATTAGTTGAATGTAAACTACCTAAACACAACTGATATTACTATCGGAATAAAATCATTTAAAATAATTCTTATTCACCTCAACTCATTCAAAATTAGTTCTACACTTAATTTGGTAAGCTATGGCAAATTTCGACGCAATGGAATAAACATCAGGTATTTATTTCACAACTTGCATTAATTCAAACGAAGAGATATATTTGAATCTGAACCGATTCAACTAAACTTAGTATACGTTCAATAGGGTATGATCTGCAAAATTTCGTATCAATCGGTTAAACATTGGCGCTTGATAAACTGTTGAATCATTACCAATTTTCAGTAATTTTAGTAGGTTTGCCATTCCGTTTGCAACGTTTTTCGAAATAGCCATCGAAGACGCCATATAGAATATATATTCTGAATCAGAATCTGATTCAATGTCGATTAAGCCCTGCCCGTCTGTCTGTTGAAGTCACTATCGAGATCGTAATAATTAAGATAGAGCTCTGATATTTTGCACAGGCATTGCTAGGTACTTCTAGGATGTTTGGTGTAGCAATTTGTTTAGCCCCCATATAACAGTACCCCAATATTCGGTATTTTGAGGACTTTTTATTTAACGGAATTGACTGTAATTTGGTATTTAGGGTTCTCAATGTTTAAAGAACCTGCCTACTAAAAATTATTAATATTGAATCAAGGTTTGATAACCTCCAATATTCGGTATTCACATCTTTTTCATCAGAATTGGCTATAAGTATCTATTTTGGACTCTTATTGGGCATTCAAAAATTATCAATATGGGTTCCCGTTTTGGTGTAGCCCCAGTTTTTGGCATGTTCAAGGTACAAGCCCAGCCGGAGTGCATGCAGCTCAAGAGCAGTGGTGCACCATTTACGTAAAATGGGACTAAAGAATATATGAGAGTTGTACTTTAATCTGAACCGATTTCAAATTAAATTTCGTGAATAATTACATAAAATCGGACGAAAATCGGACATAAAATAGGACGAAAATATATATGGGAGCTATGTCTATATCTAAATCTATTTCAACAAAACTTAATGGACGTCAACATGCAGTAATTTCAGGACGCTATGCAGAATTTTGACTCAATTGGAAAAACATTGACAGTATGGTGTACCATTTACATGAAATCGGAGGAAACTATATATGTGAGCTATATCTAAATCTAAACCGATTACAACAAAACTTCGCATACATCAATTTGGACCTAATTTAGTACGAGGTGCAAAATTTTGTGTCAATCTGCCTAAGTTTGGCTCCTGGTGCTTCAATTTCATAAAATCAGACGAAACTATAAATCTGAACCGATTTCAACAAAACTTTGCATACATCAATCTGGACCTAAGTCAGTAGTCTGTGCAAAATGTTGTCTCAATCGGAGCAATATTGACAGTATTGTGTACAATTTACTTAAAATCGGATGAAACTATACATGGGAGCTATATCTAAATCTTCCGATCCGATCCGATTTCAACAAAACTTTGCGAACTTAAATTTGGACCTAATTCAGTATTCTGTGCAAAAATTTTGTCTCAATCGGACCAATATTGGGAGTTTGGTGCAGCATTTACATAAAATCGGACGAAATTATGTATGGGAGCTATATATAAATCTGAACCGATAGGGTTCGTTCTTTGGGCAAGTAAGTGACATGTGCCAAATTTCATTGAAATCGGATCATAAATGCGACCTGTACTTCGTTCACAAAAATACATGGACTGACAGACGGACAAATCGACTCAGAATATGATTATATTCATATTCTCGAAAGGAACCATGGGCCTAAGTCGATTCCTTTTGCGTGTTACAAACATATGCACAAAGCCTTAATACCCTGTGCCACAGTGTAATGAAGGGTATAAACAGAGCCGAACAATGAGTGGAGGATGTATTGAGAGAAATGCATTTTTATACCCTTCACCACACTGTGGCACAGGGTATTATGTCTTTGTGCATATGTTTGCAACAGGCAAAAATAATCTAGATAGATCCATGGTTCCTTTTGAGAATATGCATAGAATCATTTCTGAGTCGATTTATGCATGTCCGTTTGTCCGTCCGTCCATGTATTTTTGTGAACAAAGTACAGGTCGCATTTATTATCCGATCTGGATGAAATTTGGCATATGTCACTTATTTGGCCTAAAGACGAACCCTATTAAAATTGGAGAAAATCGGTTCAGATTTAGATATAGTTCCCATATATAGTTTCGTCCGATTTAATGTAAATGGTGTACCAAAGTCCCTATATAACTTTCGATTTGCACGAAATTTGGTATAGCCTACTGAATTAGGTCTAAAATAATGTGTTCTAAGCTTTGTGAAAATCGGTTCAGATTTAGATATAGTTCCTGTATATAGTTTCGCTGGATTTTATGTAAATGGTGCACCGAAGTCCCTGAAAATCATTTGATTTGCACGAACTTTGGTGATATCTTTCGATTTGCACGAAATTTGGCACAGCGTACTGAATTAGCTCAAGAATGATGTGTGTTAAGTTTCCTGAAAATCGGTCCAGATTTAGATATAGCCCCCATATCTATTTTCGTCCGATTTTATGTAAATGGTATACCAAAATCCCTATATATCTTTCGATTTGCACGAAATTTGGCACAGCGTAATGAATTAGGTCTAGAATGATGTGTGTTAAGTTTTCTAAAAATCGGTCCAGATTTAGATATAGCTCCCATATATATTTTCGTCCGTTTTAATGTAAATGGTGTACCAAAGTCTCTATTTATCTTTCGATTTGCCGGAAATTTGGCACAGCGTAATGAATTAGGTCTAGAATGATGTGTGTTAAGTTTCCTGAAATCGGTCCAGATTTAGATATAGCTCCCATATATTTTTTCATCCGATTTAATGTAAATGGTGTACCAAAGTCCTTATAAATCTTTCGATTTGCACGAAATTTGGCGTAGCGTAATGAATTAGCTACAGCATGATGTGTGTTAAGTTTCCTGAAAATCGGTTCAGACTTAGATATAGCTCCCATATATACATTCGTCCGATTTAATGTAAATGGTGTACCAAAGTCCCCCTATATCAGTCGATTGGTGCGAAATTTGGCGTAGCGTAATGAATTAGTCTATAATGATGTTGCCTGAAAATCGGTCCAGATTTAGATATAGCTCCCATATATATTTTCGTCTGATTTAATGTAAATAGAATAACCTAGAAGTTGGTTTTAAATGCTTTACCATGGTGGGTCCAATCGGCACAAAATTTTGCTCTACGTACTGAAGTTACTATAACATAACGTGTGGCGAGTTTATTTGAAGTCGGATTAGATTTTGATATATATATATATATATATATATATATTTATAATTAATTTTCATAACTTTGTCCCTTGTCCTTTAAAAATTCGACGTCTTTTACGTTTCATCTGTTGGATATGCCGAAAGTGGTGAAAGGTATCATATAGTCGGTCCCGTCCGACTTTACAACTTTCCTTGCTGTTTTTTTTTTCAAAAAAGTAAAAGACGAATGGAAAATGGGCGCAAATAGTGGCAGGTAGAAACATAGCTGTGATATTAATGAAATGTTTATTATTATATTTTTTAATAAAAGCTTTCTCATGATTGATCACATTTATCAGTACTGTGTTTCCCACCAGCGATCTTCCGTGTCGAACTCTCTGTATTATGAAATATAGTCACAGGTAGGCTATAAACTTTATATTTAGTTAGTTAGGAGTTAAGATATCCTAGCCTATTGGTAAAAGAGCTGAAATCTGTTGAAGTCTTTAGTTCGAAATCGTATATTTGACCATACTTTCTAGCACAGTTTACACTTACCCCATTTCCAAAAACATAAATGATATAGTCTTATTTTTGTACAAGTTGTTTTTTATTCAATTTATTTGAAAAAAGATTATTTTTTAACATATTTGGAATAAATGTATTTTTTTCTCATTTTTTTTATTTGTTTGGGTTTTTTTTTTGCATTTTAGGGATCTCAGTAATTTTAGTTAAGCATTGAAGAGAAATGAGGAACAGATAAATAATAATTTATAATCTATTTGTTTGTTAAATTTTACAATAAATAAAAAAACAAGAAAACTATTTAAATAATTAAAACATATTTATTTAAGTTGGTTGGTTTTATATTAGATTAAACTAAAATTTATTTTACAGAAGTTGAAATTTCATTTAAGGGATTTTGTTTTTTTAATATTTAAAGATATTTTTTTTGTTATAGTTCAAACAAAATATCAATTTATTTTCTATATAATAATAAGGTTTCATTTGTTGGTTGATTTTTTGTTTTTGTTTTTTTTTTCTTTCTTGTAGTAAAATTGTTATATTTATTTATTATTAAATTTTATTTGTTCGTGCCTAAGTTTTGTGTAATAATTATTTTTTTATTATTATTAATTAATATTATTTTTTTTATATTTTTGTTGTTGGTATTAGCAATTTGTTGTTGTTGTTATTTTCAATTTATTTATTTTTTGTTTTGAATAATATTTGCAATGCTAGAAAATAATTGCATTTTTTATTATTTTTTTGTTTTATTTTATATATATGAAAATAGCTTTGTTTTGGACAAAATTAATTATAAAAAAATTATTTTATTTTCTTATATGTTTTAGCAAAGTTGTTATTAGAAATTGTTGTTTGAATTGTGAAAAGAAATTTTTATTTAATTTTATATTTTTTTGCGAAAAAAATACTTGTAGTATTTTTTATTTGTTATCAAAAAAATATATATGGAATATTATTTTTTATAATTTTTTTATTTATTCATATTAATTTTATTATTTTTAACACTATTTCCTATATTGAGGACAAGTTTTGTTTTTGTTTTTTCCTTTTGCTTTTGTAAGTTCATTTGGTTTTTGTATCAGTGATTTTCTTAAAGTTTTTTGTTGTTATAAATATTTAAACCTGCATATTTTATATTACGGATTTATGATTAGTATTATTTATAATTTTTATATATATATTTCTTTATTTGACTAATTTTGTTTTCCTAATTTCAGATTTGTTTGTTCATTTAGATTTCAATGTTTAAGGGGGTAATACCAAAGGACTATGGAACCACTATATATAGTGTAAGATATATTTGGATAAAAAATTGTCGAAATATATTTTCAAATTTTTTTGAAACAAAACAAAAGAATTTTTTTCAAAATTGTAGTTCCAATTCCTTTGGGGTTTAATTTTCATGTATTAGTTTTTTTATAAAGAAAACTTAGATAGATACACAATTAAAAATTATAATTTCAAATAACAAAAATTAATTATAATTTCAATATATTTTGTCTGATTAAAAAAAAATCAAAAAATATACAGGGTAACCCCAAAAGGAATATAAATATACATCATAAATGTATAATCCTCAATTGTCTATATATATATATATATATATATGTAGGGCATTCAAAATTAAGGTTTATGATTCCCTACAACATTTGATTTCACAAACATATATTTTGAGTCACCCTGTATATTAATATAACTTTGAAATATATATTTTTATTTCGACAATTTTCTTCTGTTAAATTATCTTTTTCTTTTCAATCAACCAATATATTTCATTCAAATTCAATACAAGTATATTTTATATAATAGGGGTGGAGATATTCATTTGCATGTTTTCGTTTTTATTTCATCCAATTTTGTTGTTTGATCACTTTGAATCCAGCGCACTTTTAAAAACAACACAAATATCATAAGTGCCGAGAGCCATTTGTGGGTCTAGCAATTGGTTAGTACTGAACGGCGATTGGAATTGTAAAAGACTGCTTGCCAGGATAGAATCAGATCAATTAACAATTGAGGTTTTTTTTTAATTTTTGAAAATATGGTTTTTGAAAATATGTTTTTATGTAGGAAAATTTTGAAAAATGTCCTCATTTGTATATTGAATTTGTTTATTTCAGTTTATATGAAATGAGCTGGAAGGTGATGCGTATTTATTTGTAAAAACGAAATTGAATTTGTGGCTAGCTGTTGTGGGGTTTTATTTTACTGGAAAGGGACCTATATTGTATGTGGACCTATAGTTTTCACAACTTTGAGAGCTATATGTAAATTTGGACTGTTTTGAAGCACGTTGTCCAAATTTCATTTCAATCAACAGATTAAAACAAAATTAGTTACGCTGTGCAAAATCCTTGGCATATTTGGTGCACAATTTATATGAAATCGGACTAAAATATATATTCGAGCTATATCTAATTCTTAGCCGATTTTAACGAAACTTAACCGATGTCATTATAGACTCAATACGGTACGTTATGTAAAATGTGCCAATCGAAAAAATATATGGTTCAGGCTCAATTTGCTACCCTGTAAAAATACGTCTCAATCAACAAACATTGGGTGTACTATTGTAAATTCAGACGAAACTATATATGGGGGCAGAAATTCGCTGTACCAAACTTTATCAAATTAATTTCAATTTGGAACATAAATGCGACCAAGGTCCGGCAGGCGGACATGTATAAATCTGTTCAGAGAGTTATTCTATGCATATACTCAAAAGTAAATATAGGAAATGATATAGGTTTCATTTCGCATGTTACAAATATATGCACAAAGAAATAATACCCTCTACTACATCGAGCCAAAAACTGCGACGAATTGCAAATGTTAATAGACAGATGGTCATTATTTTTCAACTTTGACAACGACTACGGCCATATTGTCTGACTCACTGACTCCGAAGTCGCAGGCCTTAAGAAGTATCTAAATATTAGGTTGGGGAAAAACAAATCCATTATATTTCCGTCAAAAATGACGATAAAATCGGAGAAATAATAAATAAATTTGATCGGCATGTTAGCAGTCGTAACATCGCCCAGGAGCTAAAAATCGACAATAAAACTGTTTTAAACCATTTACACAAAGCTGGATTCAAAAAGAAGCTCGATGATTGGGTACCACACCAATTAATAGAAAAAATAGGATGAATCGAATTTTCATCTGCGAAGCCTTGGCCAAATGTAATGATATAGACCCATTCCTTAAACGGATGGTGACTGTGGATGAAAAATGGATTACATACGAAAACGATCGTGGTCAAAATAATTTATTTCTTTTTCCCCAAATAATATTTCAATTTATTTTGAATTTTTTGCCACAGTATTCAAAACAATACACATACACAAAATATGTATTTTGATTTGATGGAACCTTGAGAAAAAATTATAATCAGTTGATAGCTAACTTGTAATAATTATACCATGGGTAGCACCCATATAACGGTACTCTCTAATACCCGGTATTTTGGGAATTTTTGTATGGGTTTCCAACCGAATTGGCTGTAATTTGGTTTGGATTATCATTAAATAACACAAATCTGTACTAAAATTTATTAATATTGACCCAAGTGTAAGGTATTCCCCATATAACGGTACGACCTAGTATTCGATATTTTGGGATTTTGGGAGACGTTTTTCAACCAAATTGACTGTAATTTAGTATTTTAGATTATCATTGACTAACACATATCAGCACTAAATTTTTTAATATAGACCCACTTTTAAGGGTAGTCACCTTAATAGAATGATTTTAGACACCTTTCCAACCAAATAGCCTGAAATTTGTTACTTTTGTATTTTCATTGGACAATACGATACCCTACACAACTACTATGGAACGCTAGCTCCCTGCGGATGTTTATTCCGAGCCTGGGCAATATTTCGTAATATTTGCACCCTCTTGCCCGATTAGAGTTCAACAGCACCTTTTTCTTACACTGACATATTTTCCGAATAATTCTATGTAATATTCAGTACAGCCCTTCTAACTTCTTGTCCAGATTTCCTTCACTGTGGTTTGTATTTTGCTGCTTTGCTTATAGATCGACTCGAAAAAAACATAAAAAATAAGTTTTCGGCCACTTTATTCCAAAATTATTATCATCACCGAAACTTATAGGCATAGTCCTTGACCATAACTGGAACCTCATGTAAAATTTCAAAGCGATCAGAGCTATATTTCCGCCCCCTAGTGTGGGTTACTAAATAATATCTGAATACTCCCACATCCGGGTTCATACGACAGCATTATTGGTATGAATTTAAAGGTCAACTACTCCTCTTGGATATACTATCAACTTCCCGGGTCTATGTCCTTCAGGAGTAAATATATCCCACAAATTTTGTAATTTTTCGCATAAAAGTCAGGGTCTATTTGACCCGCTAAATATTGACCGATCTTTATCAAAAAAGACATGCTCATTCTTTGGCCCTATCCCTGGAGCGACCATAATAAGTATTTGGTCCATTTCATCCCCTAAATATTGAGCGATATTTACCAAAAATAATATCTGTCTTTATTGGCCAGAATCCATTCTACATTTTCGTGAAGATTGGTCCATAAATGTGGCCTGTATCGTGTTTACAAATTGTAATCGACTTGTTATATTTAGAAAAAGGGCTTCTTCCGCGACATATTTTCCATATTATATATTCTGCAGTAAAAAATGACTCCATAATATTCACATTTTCTTATTTTACTCGAAAAAATTATGGTTCATTATCCGCTAAATAATGACCGTTCATTATTATGACATCCATTCAAATTAGTAGGTCAGAACGCCTTGCTCATGGAAAATTAGTGATGTGGCGGCTTCTAATTGTGGCGTCTAGAACGACTAAAAACCAGACAAAAATGTTCTGTTTATTTTATCCCCGAATATCATCTGATCAATATGGAAGTGGACCATAACCGGAACCTCATACAAAATTTCCTAGCCATCAGTGCTACACTTCCGCCCTCTGGTGTGGTGATGGTCATTCTAACAATAACGGAATACGTAGACACCTGTAAGTATTGAAAAAAATCTTGCATCCAAATACATACAACAATATGTAATTGGTATCAATTTAAAGGTCAACCACTGGACATACTATCAACTTCGCCGATATATGTCCCTCAGGAGTAAATATGTTCGCCAGAGAAAATAAAATTTGTAAATTTTCACACAAAGGTCTCGGTCCATTTGACCTGCTAAATATTAACCGATCTTTATCAAAACAGTCGTCATACTTGTTCTATGCTCAGACCACTTTCTCTGTGTAAAATTTCGAGATGTTCGGGACATAATTGTGACCTCAGAAGAACAGATGGGTCATTTCATCCCATAATAGTGAAAACAATATGGGTCTTCCTTGACCAAAGCCCATCCTACATGCAGAATTGTTAAGTCATTTCATCCCTTAATTAACGGATCATTAACAAAAACAATAGGGATATTTTGTGGCCAAAACAGATCCTACCTGCAAAATTTCATGAAGATTAATCCATAACTGTGGTTACAAATTATAATGGACAGACGGGAGGACTAACACACATGACTAGATCGACTCAGCTGGTCGAGATATGACGGTATACTAAATAGTGGGTCAGGACCAATATTTCGCGTCGATACAAACTCTTCGGGCCGCACAAAGCTATAATACCTCGATAAAAGGTCTTGCCTTGTATGGCCTAGCTAGATCATATCCTAGTCTTGATGATATATGAAATGTGGATCAGAAATATAACATTGGGAATATATGTAATTTTGACATTTCTTTCAAAATATGACAATCGGAAATATATTTTTACCACAGCAACAACCAGCCACAAAATTCTAGTTTTTATACTACAAGGAAATGCGAAAATTTATTAAATATTTTTATATAAAATCTACTAAACTAGGGTTAATATTAAACGATTATCTACGAACGAAGTGATAATGGAGTTTAGCATAAAGAAATTAAAAAATAAAAATAAAACATATTAAAGAGATTTCATGAAATTATTATAAATATATTAATTTAATTATAATATCATCATTATTATTTTTTTTAATATTTTCGTATATACAATAAATTATTAGTTTGGTTTTTTTAAGAAGAGAATTCAAGTGTTTTTAGAGTTTTTTTTTACTGAAGTGACTTAAATTTAACATTTTTTTTTTTTTAATAAATTGAAATTTTTTTTTAACAACAATATTTTTTTTTATTTATTTTTAGCTTATATTTTCGGTTTATTTAGTAGTTATGTTTTTTTTTTTTGTTTGTTATATATGTCTATTATTAAATTATTAAAGCTGACACTTATCCAGTACACAATTGTTTGCTATATATATTTTTTGAGTTACGTTTTTTTGTTTGGTTTTCTAGTTGTTTCCTTTTTTTACAAATTCGCCAATTTAACATGAGAACTGTTAAATTGTCGTGTTGTTGTTTTTGTTGTTAATTTAAAAAAAATGTTCTTTGTTACTTCACATTATTTTGTTTTTACAAAAAATTGTTTAAAGTATAATTTCTGTTCATCATTAAGTTCATATTTCTTTGTTGGTTTTTTATTTACTTTATTAATATATTTAGCTAAAATTTAAGACACATTAGGCTTCTTAGCGTTTTTTTAATATTTTTTTTTAATTTATTTTCACATAACGTTAAATAACGTTAGTAGAAATAAAATATATTTTGCAGCATTCGTTAAATATCTTTTTTTTTGTGTTTTTTTTTTACTTGTGAATTTTTTTGAATAATAAAATTTTACAAAAATTTTACTCAACAGAAACCGAAATATTATTTTGTTGTATTTTGTTTAAATATGTTTTTTTTAAGTGAGATATTAGTTTTTTTAATTTTTTGGAAAATTTACTAACTTCTTTGGTTTTACTTTCAATATCTAGTAAGGGGAACTTATATAAAAATTAGTGAAAACAATTTTAAATAATATGAATATATGTTTTGGCACTTTACAAAAATGCGTTTTGATTTGAATTAAAATTTGAAAATATAAGAGATTTATTTTGAGTTAATATTTGTGATTTGTAATTAATGATTGTTTTCACATATTTTATATGATTAGTTAAATTATAGATATTTTTTCAGTGTACCAACTCCAGAGATATTGAGAAAAGAGGTAATAGTTTGCATGTATCAAAGAAATGGAAAATTTAAGAACTATGAAAGCCATTATTTTAATTCGACTAGTCCGTATATCTTTTTAGTATTTGCTTTATTGACAGCTGCATTGTAAGGATGTTGCAGTACGTGCACATTTTACTGGATTTTCTTAACCCAGTGGGTATAAATTGTCAATTTAATTACATATCGACGCCTCCGAACCATAGTATGCTAAGTCGACTTAGCATGTTTTAAAGTTCTTTACGTTTTTAGATACTACGGTCCTTAATTTAAATTCTCTGAAATTTTGGTAATCATCGGCCAATCCAAACCAAAGTTATAAGCAAAAATGTACTTAGCATGGCACGTAAGATATAAGAAACTTCCATACTTTGAGAGCTTCTGCTGAAAAACTCACTTTTCAGACTTAGGAGGCGTCGATATATGTCAAATACATCCTCATGAAGTTGGTTAACCCAGAAAAAAGTTATAATGTATATGTAGTATTATACACTCCCCCTGAATATTCAAAATATCTTAAAACGTATGGGGTCCTTATATGCCAGCTGAATCAATGAATGGGCCTAAATTGTCCAACATGAGGATTTTTTTTCCTCAATTTGTCTGGTTGGTAAATTCCGCTAGGATTCCTCAACAACTATTTTGTGTTAGAAAATGTGCCTAGGACCTTGAATTTGGCATTATATAAATTTATAGCCATTTAGATGGTAAAATACAGCGGGATTTTCGTAGATGTATGTTTTCTCCCAGAAAATTTCAGGCACTTCCGTTGAAAAAGCTTCAAAATAATAGAAAAGGTGCTGAACCTGGACAATAATATAGAATCTTAGTACTGCAATAATATTTTCACCTCCACGAATCCGCAATGCCAAATTAAAGCCGCTTCCGTTTGAAAAATTGTCTACCATGAGGTTTTTTTTTCAAGTTGTCTGGTTGGTAAATTCAGCCAGGACTCCTCAAGAGCCCATAGTTCAAAACTAAAACTATTTCAATTAAAAATTCTGCCTAGAATCTTGAATTTGAATGCAAATTACTCTTCAAAATATTGGAAATGGTGCGGGACCTTTGTATGGGGACTATGATATGGAATCATATTATTGCAAAGATATTTTTCACCCCACGTTAACCCCCCAAATTACAGTCGCTTCCGTTTGGTATCGGAACTATGTCAAAACAGGGTTCCATATTTTGCAAAGAAAAAAAAGAAACTCACTCTTTCAAATTCGGAAAAGGGTGGTGTTTTCTTCAAGCTATATGACTTGAGCATTGTGGAATTCTTTTCCTTTTTCAGAATGAACAACCTTCCTTGACTAGCTTCAGGTTATGATCAAAAATTTAATTTTATTTTTAAACTATAGGGTGTCACAAAAATGAATACTTTGTATAAAATAATTTAAGAACATCCAGTAGGGGAACAATTTCATTTTTTATAAACAATCAGGATTTTTTATAGAAAATCCTGATGGTTTTGAATTACAGGGCAACACAGGAACATCTTTAGGACATTTTTTTCCAAATTACCGTAATTGGTGCGGATCGAGAGAAATGTCAAAAATTGGACCACTTTAATAATTTTCTTCATAGATGTATATCAGCTCCCACAAACCCGGAATGTCCAATGCCCCCTTTGTAGCTAAGACCTTCAAAATATCGCAAATGGGGCGGTACCGTTATATGGGAGCCAAAACAAAACATGGTCCCATGTGCAATACCAAACCTCCTAGGACTAGTAGCGGTTTTTAATACAAGATCCTAAAAAATACATTTCCCATGGATTACATTAGAACTTAAAGAGTTAATATGAGACCACATTTAAGTCTTAATGGAGGAGGAGGCTGCCTCAGTTTTCGAGTTATATGTTGTCAAATTCTCGAAATCCACAAACTCACACTTTTTTATATTCGGAAAAGGTTGGCTGGGTATTCTTAAGCTGAATGACTGGAGGATTGTCTAATTCTTTTCCTTTTTCAGAGTGTACAAAATTCCTTGACTGAATTCAGGGTATGCCTATGATTTGAGATTTTTTTTAAACTACAGGATGCCACAAAAATATACATATTTTATAAAACAGATTTCAAGAAAATCCAGAATTGACACTTTTGATTTTTTATAAAAAAACTCTGGAAAATACAATAAATGGGACCTCTTATAATTTTTATAGAAAATTCCGATGGTTTTTAATAACAGGGTAACACAATAATCTTTAGGAAATGTTTTCCAAAATTGTAAGCAGACGTCCAGTCGTCTATTTTTTCCGCTACCAATACAAGCGTGAATTTGTTAACAAATATTTTTTTCAGGGATCAACACAAATTTATTAAAGAATATTTTTTAGGGGCCATTATAGGCGGGGATTTATTAAAGAATATTTTTTCAGGGGCCATTATAGGCTAGGATTTCAAAACACGAATAGATCGTGTTTGCATCTACAGGTCGATACAATATTTATAAAACAATACAAAAACTACAGGGTATCTAAAAATTCAAATTTTGTAAGAAACATATTTTGCCGAAGGTGAAATTCTTTGCAATTATTTAAAAATCTTCAAGGTAACCCAAAACTTTGCATATCTAAAAAAAAATAATTAGAATTTTGTGTAGAAAATTTAAAAAATGAAGCAAATTACAGGGTGACACCAATGTTTAAGTTTTCTAACAAATCTTTAAAAAAACATTGCAGGACTACCCTGTGCAGTTTTATATAACACATGTAAAATATCCAAAGTGCGAACTCATTATAATCTTTAAGGAATATCCTGAATGAAGGATCATTTACAATTTCGTTTTTTTTAAAAAAATGTTGTATAAGAAAATCTGAGACAACTTCATGCCTCAGGTGACAAATCTTGGATGTAATGCATATGAAACCGAATCCAAACAGCAAACGATTGTGTTTGGGTCTTTAAAGACTAACCAAAAAGTTTAAAATGGAAAGGATCCTTTAAATCTAATATTCACCTATTTCTTTGGTAAACCTGGTCATGTGGAGTCTGGTCTGATTCTGCGATAGAAGAATATTTTTTGTTACAAATATGTTTTGTATTTAATTTTCCATTTCTGATTTCAAATTGCAAATTTCTCTCCCTCTTTCTCGCTCTTGTCTTTGTTATAGATTCCCTCTTCCTCTCTCTCATTTTTTTAACCAAGATTTGAGTTTTTCATTTTCATTTCATATCATCCAAAAAATTAAATTATAAAATCGAAACTAACGATAAACTCAAATTAAAACTTGTTTTTGTTAATCACATGAAATCTCTTTAATATAAATATGTATTATCACTGCTCAATATGTCCTCTTCGTCCTCTTCGACAATGACTTTATTGCGTATGGCATTCGTTAGATCATCCATGTTCGTGAAGGAAGATGTGGCATAATCGGTCTTCGTATTTGTATCGGATGTGTCTTTATGGCGACCTCTGAGCATTTGATAATGTTGCTGTTGTTGTTGCTGACTACTATGTGATGATTGTTGTTGTTGTTTGTTATGATGTGACGACGTCGACGACGAATTATGGGCGGACGATGTGTTGGTGGTGGAGGAGGAATGTATTTGTTGATCATTGTTGGATGATGAATGATGCAAATGGAATATATCCGTTTTATCTTGCATCGGCAACAGTGTTGCCACATCTGTCGATGCACTGGATGGTTGTTGCGATTGTTGTTGTGTCGGGGACAATGATGACAGTGTGGCGGGTGGTGGCAGTTGCTGATGCTGTGATAATGATCTCTGTGATGGCAGGGGTGATTGTGGTGACGTGGGTGATAGAATGGGATCGATATGAGAGAAACGTGCATGACTTAATTTAATACGTCTACCACTACTCATATTACCACTACTACTACTGGTACTGCCCTGGTCGCAGGTTGTGGAGGAGGTAGTTATTATTGAGGAGGACAATAATCGTGATTTCGAGGATTGTTGTGATTGTTTCTGTGTATTCATATTATGATGGTGTTCGTGATGCTGCGGATGTTGTTGTTGTTGCTGATATTGGCGATCGATATTACTAGTACTATTTGTAGTTTCCTTGTGCTCTCTAACCCTTGACGCTGTGGCACCGCTGGCCAACATCGTCGCGCCTTTACTATCGATCTGATCCCACCCCTATATCCACGATTCCTACATGGCATTCAGCATTCTCCTACTACTCCCACCGCCTCGGTGCGGACTGTATTCATCGCGATCAACAATGGGTGCACCGCGTCTAGCCGTTGGCGCCGATGGTGGCAAGTCACGGGGGTCGATAACACGACCCGACGCCCCGCTGGCATAACGTCCGCTGCGCAATTCATCGCGTTCCATATGCAACAAATCACTGTCATCCATTAGACGGCTGCCACGTGACAAATGTGCATGCACACTGCCGCCCACCGCACCCCGATGTGGTGGATAGTCGGCGGCATAGCTGCGCTCATCCAACAGCTCCTCATTGTTCAAATCGTAGTGCATGAGATCACGTTCACGGGCATGCAAACGCTCCCGTTCGCGTTCACGTTCATAGCGATCTCGTTCACGTTCTCTTTCCAAGCGATCTCGTTCATAGCCACGATCAATATGCCCACCAGAGGCCGGACGACGTGGATGTGGATAGGAAGTACCTCCTGTAAGTTATATACAACATAGTTCGGATTAATATTCAAGGTAAATAAAAACAATTTCAAGGGATATTTTTTTCAATAAAAAATTAAGGAACAATAAAATTTTTTGGGGGTTAATTTTAACGTATTTAATTTTTTTAGGTTTGGTTCTCAGGACTGGGAGGTTTTAATCGTTTAAATCGAAAGTAAAAAAAAACTCAAGCATTCATTTAAATGCAGTGGTAGTAGTAATAGTAGTATTTATTATTACGTACGTATTGTTATTGGATTTTTGTTTTATTTTTTTTCTCAACTCTTGTATAAAGAAAAACAAACACTTGGAAGTTAAAAAACATTAATTAAACAAACAATTAAATATATAATTAAGTAATTAATTAACAAACGCAAACTCTAAGAACAAACGAAACTATGTAATATGAATACTATCTCAGATTTTTGGGGTGGGGGGTTGGACATCACTCCTTTTGATTTAGATTTTGGGAGTGTTTTACAAGTCTATATGTTTTTCTAGAAATGAAATATTTTTCCGGAGATGGAAATTATTGTGTTTGATTTTTTTTAGTTGGTTATAGCAAATGAAATGTATGTAAGATATTTATGCTGTAAAGAAAAGCATTTGATTTTCGCTATAATTTAGATCTTCACAAGCCTCACTAATGAGTACAAATAAAATAATGTTGAATGGGATTCAAAATAAATGATACTATGGGATGAAGGATTTATGTATTGCAGAGAGGAGGGATTACATGTTTGCATATGGAGAATTAAATAAATATGGATTTAAACAAGAATGAGTGTTTTAACTCCATAAAAAATAAATAAAATTGCTAACCATCAATAAATTACTAACCGAAAGCAGGATAAGAGTGGGATTTAACACTTAAAAAGTTACGAATCAGGAAAAGGAATTTACTGATGTTAGCCCATCAGCTTTCAACATCAGTAGAAAAGGCCCACAATCCGATCGGCGAGAAGCAATTCATCAGGATTAAGAAGAACCTTAAAATCACGAGGAAGTACGAGAAGGACCCCTACCAAGGCGTCGGTAAAATAACCAACAAGTGTAGCATAAGGACATGGGTCAAATACTGGACCATAGTCAGGAGTTGTGTCAGCGACAAGCTGTTACCTCACGATTGAGGTGAATAATAACACCGATTGTAACCTAGTTTTCAAACAGAACCGTTATCGGACAAATGACACCACATTAGTAGAAAATAGCTCTAAATTGATTAGGGAGAAGGAATTCACCAAGATCCTAAAATATCTTAAGGTCGTAAGGAAGTACGAGTGAAACTTCTCCCAAAGCGATGATAAAGGGACCAAAGTGAGGAGTTGTAACAGCGGCAAGCTGTACCGACTTTGAAGGTGCTACAACTGAATTTCACTGATGGTCACCCTCCAGCTTTCAAACGAGGACGTTATTTGACAAATGACACCACATCAGTAGAAAAGGTCCCCAACTTGATCAGCAAGAAGGAATTTAACTGGATGAAGAGACACAATAAGGTCGTGAGGAAATATGAGAAGGACCTCTACCAAAGCGTAGAGCGATCATGTGACAAACATTGGACCGAATTCAGAAGTTGTATCAGCGGTGAGCTGTCCGAAGCTGTAACGACTATGAAAGTCTTACGAATGGGGAGAATTATTATACTGATGGTCGCCATTCTGCTTTCAAACGGGAACGTTATCAGACAAATGACATCACATAAATATAAAGTTACAGTAAAATTGTCAGCCAGAGGGAATTCGTCCGGATCAAACATCAAAGTAAGGAGTTGTATCAGCGGCAAGCTGTCGGAAGCTGGATGAGCTCGACGGGGTACAACAACCAGCTGATAAGAAACCCTTAGTGTCAAAAGTATCTCAGCCAAGAAGGATAGTGAGAAGGCTGATATTGGGGAGACGAATGTCGAACCAATTGATAAGTCTTCATAACAACCTCCAGGGTCTGCTATAAATAAAAAGGACAGTGATAAGGTTGTCACAAGGAGTACCGACCTATTGGCAAGTCTTCACAGCAACTTTTAAATTCTCCTCCGAGGATTGTACTGGACAATCAGAGAGTAGCCATCATTGACAGGGATGGTCATGTTCAAGAAGGATTGATCTAGATCAAGAAGGACTTAAAAGCCGTGAGGAAGTACGAGTGAGACCTCTACCAAGGCGATGGAAAAGGAACCCTCTGTATAGGCCATATCGGGGACTTATCTGGAGGCTGTACCGACTAAGATCATATCCTCCCAAACGCCTGAAGCAATGAAGAGAATGAGCTCGGCGGGAGAACAGCCACGGGCTGACAAGAAAACCTTGTTGTCAAAAATTGCTCAGCCTAAAAGGGTAGTGGGAGGTCCCCATTGAGAAGACGAAAGATAAGTCTTCACAGATTGTCACGAGGACGACGAAAGTGCGACCAATTAGTAAGTCGTAACAGCAACCTATAAGAAAAAACAAAACGGCGCATGAATCGGATAACAAGAGAGTGGTCATCAATGAAATCGCTGACACAGTTCTGGAAGAATCCACGAAAGTCATTGGTTGCTACTCGATCATCATCTGATTTGGGTCGGAACAATTTCCATTTTTAATGAAGGGGACGAGGTAGACGGGGGAATAGCAACCAGCTGACAAAAAAACCCTCGTTGTCAAAACCAGCTCAGCCAAGAAAGACAGTTGGGAAGACGAATGTCAAACCAATTGGCAAGTCTTCATGCAACTTTCAGAGTCTGCTACAAATAAAAAGACAAAAATCCGACCTATTGGCAAGGCTTCACAACAACCTTTAAAGTATTCTCCGTGGACTGAAACAATAAGGCGTATGGACGGGATTACCAGAGAGTAGCCACCATTGATAAGACAGACTCTTTTCAAGAATGATTGATCTAGATCAGGAAGTATCAGAAGGTCGCCATTGGGGAGACGAAAATCGGGCATATTAGCAAATTTTCATAGCAGCCTTCTGATTAAGCTACAAATGCAAAAAAGGACATTTGAAATGATGCCTCTAGGAGGGAAACGTCCGGTAAGTCTTCACAGCAACTTACGAGGTCTCCTCCGAAGACTGAAACAACAATACAGCGTATGGACCGGATAATCAGGGAAAGTTATTAGTTGCTACTCGACCTTCATCTGATTTGGGGCAGATCAATTTTCGTTTTCCTTCATTGCAAACAACTGAAAAATACAACGAAGTCTGAAACTGGTGCAAACGAACCTGCATTATTGTAAGGCTGCATGTGTTGAGGTACTCCGAAACCTCAGGCCACAAACACGGACATCGCCTTGTTCCAGGAGCTATATTTTTTACGAACATGGTAACCTTACCAAGTCTGTGGAGGGAGATAAAGGTGAATTTCATTCCCACAGCTGGAAAATCTAGTCTCACTTTATCGAAAGACTACAGACCGGTCAGTCTTTCTTTGGTTTTAAGACAATGGAACTTTCACTGGACCTTGGAATCCATAGACATAAATATAATAAATAAATCCCAGCACGTCTATATAAAAGTCAAATCGGCTGACGCTGCTTTATTCCTCTTGGGATTATAGGGCTGCTACAAAGTGTCTCCTGGTGTTAATCATGTCATTATTTTGATTCCACGTAAGTGGATGCTTGGTCTGCTGTAGCCAGACCCAGATGATGGAGCTACCTTCTCTCGTTTTCTAGAAACAATGCTTCCTTAAATTTTGTGCAGTAGTTGGGCTTGTTACTAGGCTTAGTGTGAAAATTTTCCTCTGGGTGGCGCTTTTTCCTGTCTTTCTTTTATGTATGTGGTATCCTCAAGAATTTGGAGAGCTTCAACTATACCTTCCACAACGTAAAGATGGAGTCACTTAGCTTCTAGCAACACATGTATGTTTTCTACCCCACTGGAATGGAATGCTGAGAAGATTGTCAATAGAGACACACCAGAGATGGTGTACTCTATCGATGTTACACCAAAGTCAGTAAGTCTGCCTGAGTGACATGGTATTTTTCATATGACACAATGACACGTATATAAATCCGTCCATATATAAAATCAGTACATGTATGGTCCGATTTCATGTCAAGAGTTTATCAAAGTATTGTCCTATCAATCAAGAGGAATCTTAGGATCATCACTTGTATCTACCCAAGGTTATAAACGGCTGTTTCGTCCGACTTTTTTTATTTTCCTTAAAAGTTGGAATTTTGAACAGCAGACGATTTGGATCATCTTCAATGTGTTAAAAGAGCCAGTCGGAACGTCAGGAATTGTTATGTTCTAAAGAGTGTCAATAGAAAAAAGTTTCTGGCACTCTTGGGGCTTATCTGCAATAGACAATTGCCTCGAAATGCATTCGACTTAAGGGCCAAAATCAAAAGCGGAAACCTAATAGGTGGGATGTGAATTGAAAACATTTTCCTATCTGAAATTTCTCCAAGAAACACAACACTCAAATTTTAATTATTTTTTATAAATATTTAATGGAAAAATTGAATTTATACAAACATTTGGGATCAGTGGATGGATGTTAGGGAAGTAGGGTAAAATGCTCAATAAAAAAACAAAAAAACTGTAAGCAAAAAGAAAACGATATTAAAAAAAAAATAATTAAGCAACATAACAAACTAAAGGGCAAAAAACAATTGGCAATAAGGGAATATAAAAACTAAAATTAAATTAAATAAATTCAACATCATTTTACCATAATGATATTGTACTCACTATAAAAAACCAATACGCACACACACATACACATATATGCATTCACATACATAAACATTGATGTTATATAGAGCCGTATTCGTATGTATGTGATGAGAATATAATTTGGCCATATTGTTTGAGGTTTTTTGGTTTTTTGGCAACGAATTAGTTGAATGGCTGGCGCAACGCAAAACATTTATGTACGATTATAGTAAGTGGTAGTAGGCGAAGTGGTAGAGAAGAAGTTCATAATAGAAGTAGTATAGAAGTAGACGAACATAAAAAAGTATCACAGGAAAAGTTTTATGTTTATAGTGAACATTTATGTTTTCTTTGTTTTTTTTTTTAAGGAACACATATTGATTTAATTTAAAATTTTATCTATTTTTTTGTTTTTTTTCTCATTTTTTGTTACATATTATTTTGTTTATAAATTATTTCTTGTTTTGTTCTTTGACATTTAACATAACACAAACAAAAAGAAGAAGAAGAAAAATACACAACACAAAATTATTAATATTAATGCCACTTAAGAACGTACGATCCCGGGAGTAACTAAAAATACACAAAAATCAATAAGAAAAAAATACACAAAACATTAATAAAAGAAATTAGTAAAAAAATAGTTTTTTGTTTTTTTCAAAATTATTAATCAATCGGTGTGAACCGATTTTAATACATAACTCAACATCAATTTTTTTTTAAGTTTATCCTATTACACGATTTAGGAGCATACGGTTTCGATTGGTCCTAGTGTTAGTTCCATTAATCATGTTATTATTGTTATTTCAGATAAGTAGATGATTGGTCTAATGTAGCCTGGCCTAGGTGATGGGTCTGCCATCTATCGTTGTCTAGAAACAACGCGTTCTTAAATTGTGTACACTATTTGGAATTCTAGCTTATTTAGTGTAGCCAATAGGTGTCACCCTCATATCTGATGATGGTTTTAGAATGTCAGGGGTCTTCGGGTGCATATCATCTGGAGGGGAAAGTAGCCTATTTGGCTTGACCTTCATATTTTTGTTGACATCAAACGACTGAAGGATCTCTTGGTATTATTTTCAATTCAAGTTGCAGGTTTCCAGCATGATTTTACGAAAATGTGCCTGAAATTTATCATTATGGGTTCTCGAAGAGTGAGCTCCAAATAATTGCTACGGCCAATTTGATATATTTTGAAGATCCTAATCGAATTTTTAAACCCATTTCGGGTAATCAGTAAGCAAATAACTTCTTCGAAGACATTCTTTACTTCAGCCATTTCATAACTGGCATCTATTACAGTTCGTTTTAGATTTTTTGAAGTCCTTAGTCAGAGAACAAAATGATTTCTAACCGATATTTTTATTATAGGTTAATGTCTAGAAAAAAATCTCATATTGGTAATTGTAAATATTTAAACTACACTACTTGCAAATAGTGTCATTGACATAGCATTCATATAACATCCCGCACGATCCTAACCTCATTCTTAACTTGTGACTGTCACTAGGCATTTCAAATAGTAACAGAGTAAATTTAAGACAAAAGTCTATGAGTATCCGCCGAATTATATGGTACCACTCCAATTTTTATTCCACATAGGGGATTGCATGATCGGATTACAACTAAGTGGTAGGTGAGGTATTTGTGGGTATTCGATCAAAGTGCTGTCATATTATATTTTAGTTCAGACAATTGCCGGTAGATGACACCTCCTGTTTTTAGCATAGATACAATCCATTTGTGGTTAATTGTTTTAAACAAAACGTAATATGACACCATTTTAATCGAATCTCCACATATACCCTACTGTAGTAGACCAAATATACCATGATTCCTTTAAGAGGGTTGACACCAAAATGTAGAAGAGGCTGCAAATTGGACATCTTCTTCAAAGATTTTTTTAGTATAAGTCCATGTTTGACATAACCCCCTCACAAAGGCAACGCATCATTTAAGGTATGTTGAAGTCCCAGACTGATTGCCTAAAGTTTTTTATACCCTTCACCATACTGTGGTACAGGGTATTATGTCTTTGTGCATATGTTTGTAATAGGCAAAAGGAATCGAGATAGACCCATGGTTCCCTTTGAGAATATGCATAGAATCACTTTCTGAGTCGATTTATCTGTCTGTTGATGTTAAATTGTAAACAAAGTACAGGTCGCATTTATAATCCGATTTGGATGACATTTGGTACAGCTCATTTATTTGGCCCAAGGGCGAATCCTATTGAAATTGGTAAAAATCGGTTCAGATTTAGATATAGCTCCCATATATATTTTCGTCCGATTTAAGGTAAATGGTGTACAAAAGCCCCTATATATCTTTCGATTTACGCGAAATTTGGTACAGCGTACAGAATAAAGTCTAGATTGATGTGTGTCACGTTTCCTGAAAATCGGTTCAGATTTAAATATAGCTCCCATACATAATTTCGACCGATTTAATGTAAATGGTGTACCAAATTCGCTATATATTTTTTTGATTTGCACGAAATTTGGATAAGAATAATGTGTGTTGAGTTTCGTGAATATTGGTTCAAATTTAGATATAGCTTCCATGTATATTTTCGATCGATTTAAGGTAAACGGGGTACCAAAGTCCCTATATATCTTTCGATATGAGCGAAATTTGAATGGTGTTCTCAAATGAGTCTAGAATGACGTGTGCCAAATTTCGAGAAAATCGGATCAGATTTATAAATAGCACCCATATATATTTTCTTCCGATTTAAGGTAAAGTCCCTATATATCTCTCGATTTGCACTTAATTTGGCATAGGGTAATGAATTAGCTCCCATATATATTTTCGTCCGATTTAATGTAAATTGCGCACAAAAAATCCAAAGTTTGGCCGACCGGCACACAATTTTGTAGAATGTACTGTAGTTACTATAATTGAATGTTTTGTACTTTGAAGTATTTGTAACAACCTCTTTTGTATATTTGTTCGGTCATGAAAAGAGTATTTATAGAAATTTTTGTGGTTTTTCCTGTATTTTTATTTACACTGCGTGTTCATGGGGATTTTCGTGCTTTTGAGATGGAAATCTGTATCTACTCGTAGCTCGTGTGCTAATTTCGAGAAAATCGGGTTGGAATTAGATTTAAGTTCGTTCAATTTCATTTCAATGTTCCAAAAGGAGACGTCTGTTATGATACATATGTAGAATATACCCAAAGTGGTGAAGGGTATCATATAGTCGGCCCAGCCCGACTTTACTACGTTTCTTACTGGTTGTATTTATTTTTCTCCTGGCAACAATGTACCATGAATTGGCCCCCATATGAATGGATTTTAGGGTTTTCGAATGTCCACCTCATTGCACTATAGGTAATTTGGACAGTTTTTGGGCAAAAAGTCATTTTTTCAATTTTGGAAAATAAAATCTTTTTTGATGTCATTAAAAAGAAAACATGTAAAATTTTATGAATCTGTAAGTTTTTTTGCGTAAAAGTGTCTTAAAAGCGGTGAAAATCGTTGCCAAACTCTAAACTTTGAAAATAAAATTAAAGAAATAAAAAAATTTAATAAATCAAGTCGTATTTTAAACCGTTTAAAACCGCTAAATTCAAAGCATAAACATAAAAATTAAACATGGAGAGTATTAACGGTGGTGTGCGCTATTTATTTAATACATAATATTTGTTAATACGTTTGTGTAGCGATTCAAAATTTACATATTTGACTATAATAAAAGAAATTTTTCTATTTTTTACACATAAGTCATTTTAGATAGACTTTTACTAAAATGTTTAAATTTGTCTGATCTTTTGACAACTGAAATATATAAATGAAAGCCTTCTAAATTGATTCCAATAGGTCTCAAATTGCGATTTTTTGCGTTTTTCAAGATATACCAGTTTTTTGTAGGGAACTTCAGGATAAAAAAAATAATATTTTCAATATTTGGTTTGATGAAAGAAATAAAAGTAAGGAAATATATTGTTGTTCACAACGTCCCCGCCAGTAAAATTGCCAATAACAACAATATGGACGAAAAATACGTCAAATTAAAATAGGAAATTAGGTTGTTTTGCATGCATTTGTCAAGATGCACCGAATGACATAAGAAGATAGAACTTTTCCGCGAAAAAACGAATACGCATGAATTTTGATTACAAAACAAATAACGTGACTCTTAATCCGCAAATAAGTTGTCGAAGGAAAGATTATGAGAAAAAAAATCTAAATAGTGGAGAACAGAAAATGGCGGGGTTGAGTTCCCCCTTAGAATATAAACCATCAAACATTTACTTTTTTACTTTTTTCAGGATTGATTAAAAATAAAAAAGTGGCATATAAAAAAATTTGTTCAGTATATCCAGTGTTTACTATAATCGTGTTCGACTGTAGTAAGCATGGTTTTATCTCACTTTTACATATTAATGTCCTTATAGAGTATTAGTGGGTACTGTATTAATAGTTATTAATGCATTCTGCAAAAACATACGACATTGTAATAATTATTCCTTTAAAAATTTAATCGCGGGGTCGAAATTTTATTAAATTACTACTCTAATCGTTTTCAATCGTTTGTTGTGTATAAAACAACTAATGAAAATATCTGAAAAGTATTAGCTTTGTTCGTTATATGTGTAGTTGCTTATAACCGTTGTTCGTTATATCCGGTTTTTACTGTAGAAATCTGCGTTTTCTCTTTCTTGTACATATACATCATTTAAAAAGTCAAAAAATCGTTTAAAACCGCTGTTATTAATTTTTTCCTAAAAACAGGGCAAATTACCTATAGTGCATTGTTGAGGGTATAAAAAAGTTGCTCGAAAACGACTTCGACGATGGCAATGGTACCATAAATGGACAACACTACTTCACCATGCTCTGGTATTATTTGGAACGGGAATTAGAAGCTATGGATCTGGATGGCATATGGTTTCAACAGGATGCTGACGGTCCCATATATATTATGAAGTCCTTATTGGAAATCCCTTTATTAATATATTTATAAAAAAATAGGCAAACCGAATACTATGAAGTATTCACATTAAGTCTTACGAAATGTTTCAATGAACATATAAAACTGATGTTGAGTTGAGTTTAATACAAAAAACAAATTACAAATAAATACTGACGACAACTAAAATATTCAAAATTAGTAAAATGAAGCACAGATACCAAATAAAAAATACCACAATAAATACAAATAATAATTGTAATAATGACTACATAGAGTTAGTTCTTCATGTAGATTATTAAAAAATACGACTATATTGTTAAGTACGCTTACTTCACAACAACATAATTATCATCATCATTATCGTTAAGATACAACTCTGTATTTTAGTACGGTGTTATCGACATTGTGTTAAACGGACATTTTTAGACATGTTTCTATTTAAGATCAAAATTCAAAAAATAATATCATACTCATTTTTCGAAGGGTGGGAAGGCATGATCTTGTAACAAAATATATGGGTGACAGCTTCATTTTTGGTGTTGTAGAAAATTTTGTTTGGAAAATCGATTGTTTATTATTATTATTATTTTTTTTTTTTTTTTTTTTAAAAAATACAGGGTTGTCTTTTATTTAGTAATTAGCATGAAGTAATTTTGTTTGAGATATTTTTATTTTATCGGATTTATATTAAATTTTGAATTATTTTTTTTCGTTTACAATTGAATCAATTTTTCGTTTCTATTTAACTAAAAGTCGAAAATGTATCAGGATATGTAAAAGCTATAAAAAAATAAAATCAAAATATCCAAATTAACAACAAAAATATACAAAATAATTAACAACAAATATAACAAAAATAATCAAAATATTCGTTATAAGCTTTTTACATTTTATGTGTTTGATTTTTTTTAATAAAACATCTAAAATATGCACATAAATATTTATGTTTAATATTTTTTGGATGGGGGAATTGAAAAAATGGGAGTTTAACAAAATTTCTTAGGGGAGTTTCTAGTATATAACTCTGATACAACAAAAAGCCTTTCTAATATAAATTGTATTAATATTAAAATATACAATACTTTAGTATTTGTATTAACTGTATATATAGTATTTAAATTAATTATAAACACTTTTATATATATGTATGGTTAAATCATTGTAAGAAATATAATTAAAATGTTAAAAAATAAATCAAATGAAGATTTTGAACATAAATTTAATTGTCTGTTTTTGTACTTCGATTAGGAGGGTCTGAATAAAAAATTGGTCTTTCAATCGAATTCGTGACCTTTCCCTTCTGCGTGAACTATAACTTGGCTCTCTTTTATATGCCTTTTGAACTGAGGCGTCCTCATCCATTCCCACAAAATGGTTCATTCGGCGGCGATATTCACCGTCGACGCAGATCTCTCAAACGCTCCAAGAGCTGCATAATCTACAGATCCACACACAGCATGGGTAGTATCAGCGCCTTGTAGAGTGTGAGATTGGTCTAGCGAGAGGTAGCCATGTTCTTAAATTGCTTAATCCGACCATAATAGCATCTGTTGGCCAACACTACCCTTCTCCGAATTCCATAACTGATGTCATATGTTTCATTTACGGCGATACCGAGGTATATAAAATCGTTGATACCTCAAAGCTGTAGTTTTTAAGTTCCACAGTTGGTCCGAGTTTTCTGGACGTCTTGCTCGTTGAAACCATCAACTTGTTATACTCGGGAGGTTCAAAGGTGGCTGTTGCCGCTTGCAATGTTCGATGTCATCGGCATATGCGACTAACATGTGCCTTCACATCTCGTATGACCTTTTCCAGCTGGATGTTAAAAAGTTCAAACGAGAAACTATCACCTTGTCTGGAACCTCGTTCAGTATTGAAGAACTAGCAGAAATGCCGAACGCAGACATGGCTTTAAACACCTTTGAACGAATAGGGCTGTCGAATTCGGATTTAAAGTCAACGAATATGTGGAATGTGTCGATTTGTTTTTTGTGGGTCTTTTCCAGGATTTGGCGCAGTGTGAAAATCTGGTCTATAGTGGATTTGCCAGGTCTGAAGCCGCATTGATAAGATCCAATAATATCATTGACCATTGGCTTCAGTCGTTCACACAGCACGCTGGATAGTACTTTATATGTCGTCTAGGATGGTTGAAGAGATGCCATGAGGAGTTTTCACCAGACTTAGTCGTCACCTAAGTCTTATATACACTACGAATATTTGGCAGGATACAAGTGTACCTTGAATACCTAAGCCGAACAAGATAACAGCTAACCTCATTTCTACTTGACACAATGGAGCTCTTAGTCCAAAAGGCAAAATAGGTCAAAATGCTCAATAATAGGCTAAAATACAAACAATATGGTTCCATGATGAGGCTGCCATCTCTTGTTGCTTAGAAACAACGTTTCATTGCATTGGGTGAATTTCTTCGGCTGGTATCCTTGCTAATTCAGTGTCTCCGTTATCCTCTGGATGGCACAATATCAGCTAAGAATTATCGACCAATAAGCCTGCAATCTAATTTCAACTAAAACCCATGTATCATCCCGGTACACCAAAATACAAACATCGTTTTCAAAAAAGGCAGGTCAGTGTGAGCCTACCTGTTATCTCCTGTTGCTACTCTTGGATACTAAGGGCTTCCGCAAAGCATCATACTCGATTAGTAATTGTGTTAGTTTCGTGGATCGTTATGGAGGATACCCATAATTGGTCTGCTGCAACCTGTCCGATGTGAAGAGACTGACATCTTTGGTTGCCTAGAAACAACCCATTCTTTAATTGGATACACTGATTGGTGTCCTTGCTTAATTAGGATTGAAATTCGCCTCTGAATGTCATTCCTATTTTGTATTTTCTTAATGTATTGATGCGGTGGTTGGTTATTAAAAAGTCAGGGGCCATCGAATGAATGCAAACGGGATGTAGCAATCCTTTTTCAAATATTCGAAAACCATCTACATCTACATAGTGCAAACGCCTCATTAAATTGTGAGCGGAGGTTGTGGTTCTTACTAATTTAGTTTTGCCATTTTCCTCCGGGTGGCGCTATTTGCCATCATTGCTGTACCAAGGTGGGTTATTATAATGCCAGGAGGTTGTAACCCACTTTTTGCAAATATACGAAAATCGATATCAAATATTCCTTCCTTCTTTAATGGGATTCGAATCCCACTCGTAATAGTAATCTTAATTATAGGAAGTTATAAGGGAGTCATTCTATGAACTATCCGTGTGCTCATAATTCAAGAAAAAATTGGGATTGATTTGCCCTGACTTGGCACACAATGATCAAGCAAGATCCCACTTCAAACCCCTATAGCAAAATTATGAGAATAACTTTTGGACTTTACATAGGGCGCAGACATGTAACAACTGTGGTTATGTGCATGGAACTGCGTAGATACTGGTATTAGTCGGGAAGGGGTTGGGTGTGTACATATTATATATTAAATTCGGATCTGTAAAAAGTCTGTCACTTCTATTAGTCGAAGCCACAGATCAGTGGATCAAAGGTCAATGAGTCGAGCTGAGTAAAAAAATAAATGACACCTATCATGCGAACCTTGCTTGCATTTTTGATAGATGTCTTCAATTCTCATCAATGACTGACCATCCTGACCGATGCAACCACATATCAATGGACCAAAGGTATATGGATTGAGCTAAGCAATAAATAAATGACACGTATCATGCGAACCCTGCTGAGGATGACTGATCATCCATCATCCGAGGACAGAATTCTTGTCTCCTGATGTAAATAATCCACAATCGTCATATGGATACATCCGTCTCTGCAATTGCTTCTATATTGCGACTTGAAATTTTGGAAATTCCGCATACGTGAAGTTCCTAAGTAAGGGACGGAATTGGCGTATTGGCGAACCGGATAAGTATAGGAATAAGTTTACTAAGCCACCATTTATCTCTGTTGCATTTTTTGTCCCATTAAGTGTTTCATCTTTCACTATTAAAAATTTGTAACCTGAAATCGACCTGCATTCGTCGAAAAATTTCAATCAAAGTACAAAAACAGACGCTGAAATAGAAAAGGTTTATCTGCCAATTTGTCAATCAAAAGCATTAAACAATCAGTAATTTTAAAATTTTTTCATTGAATTCGTATTAATTTTTTAGGCAAATTAAAAAAAAGTTATCCAAAATTTGTTTTTGAACGTATATGTTTTGTGATGGTTTAAAAGATGTTCCAAAAAAGAATATGTGTAAGAAATTCAGTTATTATTGTTATGTTTACCTTGGTCCCAATCGAATTCTCTATCCCAATCTCTTTCTCGTTCTCTCTCCCATTCGCGGGCCCGTTCACGTTCCCATTCGAGATCGCGTTGACGTTCGCGCGGTGTTCTACGTCCTTTTGTGAATTCATTGTCCCAATAGTCGCGTTCATAATCTTCGTCGCGTTCGCGTTCACGACTTGTTATGTCACGATCGCGACTTCCCTCACGTTCTATTGAGCCCATGCGATATTCACGTTCATCTTCGCCCCCATCAACTAACGAATTTTCAAAAAAAAAAAAAAAAATCATCCGAGGGCGCATTGTATTGATTCGAGATTTGAAATTTTATAAAAAAATAAAGAGAGAACGAGTTGGATTGTTTCGATTGTATTTGGTTTGGTATGGTTTTATTTTGTTTTACACATTGTTATATAGTTTTTTTTTTCAATTAATAAAAATAAACAATAAAAAAGTAGAATAAACATAATTTACAAAAATTTGTTAAAAAAGTGTCAGTATATATTTATTTCTATACGATAAATAAATAAATTAAACTTAAAATTAATGGAATATGTATTTAATTTTTTTCGTGTGATAGAGCGAAGGTGGTTGAGTGATTTTGTTAACCTATTTTTTTGGAATTTTATAATATTTTTTGTTGTTGTTTTTCTTTTATAATGCCTAAACTTTTATTATTTCTTATTCTCATTAGTTATGGACGACTTAAATGGTATGAAGTCAGAAAAATAAATTAAAAAATATCTATGCAATAGTTGTGCTTTTGTCACATAACTTACCTGGTGGCGTTGGACCCAAACGGGCCTGATCTGTGGTAGGTGAAGCTTCCTGAGGTATTGGTCTAGGTATGGATTGAGCCGTTGTTATTTCTGGATGTGTGGCTTTCCAATAGGTCTAAGTAGTAAAGAAAAGAAATATTTGATAAATTATTTAAAGTATACAAAATTATAATGAAAATGTTATATTAAATTTGACCGAAATATATATTAGGAGAAGATCCATATTTCCGTAACATTTCCCTTGAAGTGATATCAACTGCAAATTTGCTCTCAGTAAGTTCCGCATTTTAAATGTGGAGTATATTATTATTATTTATTTAACGTTTAAGGGAGACGAGGATAATACTGCAATGACCAAAAGTCGTCGATACTCGTTTGGTCACAAACTTTTATTGAAATTAATTTGACATCTAAGATTTTAAGGTATTTAGTTTAAAGGTAACGGCCAAAAGGTCCCCTTTCGGTCATAAAAGGAACTTATCAGCAATTACATTGTTGAGAACCCCTAGCGACAACGGTCTATACTTAAAAAATATTACTGCGATGAAAATTGAATAAGCGGACATCGGGTTAACAGCCGCCACCAGCAGGTATAACCAGTAAGGAAAGTTCATATGATACCCTTCACCACTTTGGGTACATGTTAATATCTACAATATCCTGTAGATAGAACCGTCATAGGATCTTTGGAGGACCATTGAGAAACTATATATAGGAGCTATATCTAAATCTGAACCGATTGAGAAAAAAACTTCGCGGACATCAGTCTGGGTCTAATGCAATACTCTGTGTAAAATTTTGTCCCAATCGGACAAATATTGGGAGTTTGGTGTATCATTCACAAAAAATCGGACGAAACTATTTATGGGAGCTATGTCAAAACCTAAACCGATTTTAACAAAACTTCACAGACATCAGTATGCACATAATTCAGTACTCTGTGCAGAATTTTTTCCCAATCGGACAAATATTGGGAGTTTGGTGCATCATTCACATAAAATCTGTCGAAACAATATATATGGGAGCTATATCTAAATCTGAACCGATTTTAAAATAATCTTCGCAGACATCAATCTGAATATGATTCAGTATTATGTGCAAAAGTTTGTCTCAATTGGACAAATATTGGAAATTTGGTGCATCATTCACAAAAAATCGGACGAAACTATATTTGGGAGCTATATCTAAATCTGAACCGATTTCAACAAAACTTCGCGACATCAGTCTGGATCTAATTCAGTACTTTGTGCAAAATGTTGTGCCAATCGGTCAAATATTAGAGGTTTGGTGCATCATTCACATAAAATCGGACGAAACTATATATGGGAGCTATATCTAAATCTGAACTGATTTTAACTAAACTTCGCAGACATCACTCTGGACCTAAATCAGTACTATGTGCAAAATGTTGTCCCAATCGGACAAATATTGGAAGTTTGGTGCATCATTCACATAAAATCGGACGAAACTATGTATGGGAGCTATATCTAAATCTGAACCGATTTTAACGGACGGACAGACGGACATGCGTAAATCGACTCAGAAAATGATTCTATGCATATTCTCAAAAGGAACCACGAGTCTTTCTTCTTTTCCTTTTGCCTGTTACAAACATATGCACTTATGTCTTTGTACCACAGTGTGGTGAAGGGTATAAAAAGAAGTGATTTGAGGATAATCGGGGCAGTCTTCTGTAGATGGGTGTGTAGTCAAGTGGGGTTGAAAAATTATACCTTTGCTGGAGAAGCTGTTGTAGTTTGCTGCCAAGTCGAGAGGGGTTGCGAAACGAATCCTCGACTATCAGTGAAGTAGCTGCTGTCTAGTCGAGTGAGTTTGAAAAACGAACCCTTGACTTTAAAACAAAACATCGGTCTGTTGCTGTGCATAGCTGCCGCCAATCTTTGGGTGCTGTCTCCTTCGTCCAGCAGCACTAGGGATAAGAAATTGACTTACCGACATTTTGTGTTGAAAGTGTAAAAATCGACTTTTGATCTTTAAGAAAATCGCAAAATTGACTTCTCAAGATCGACTTTCGATTTTCTTCGTAAATATTTGGTTTATTATCACAAAGCAGAAATAGCATAAAAACTACACATTCCAGAACTATATTTCATCTGTTGACAATTCTTATAAAATTCTTATAAAAAATAAAAATTTTAAACGATTTTGCTTTAATCGTTAAAAGTCAAAAATCGACTTAAGGGGACCCCCCACATTCCCGGTGTCAAATTTTTTTTGATTTAATTCGAATCTATTCTAATTCTAGAATGTTCCTACAAAATTTCAAGTGAAAATCTCAAGAACTCTTGAAGATATAGCCGATTTATTGTGTCTGCATCAAGTGACGGCTAAAGGGCTTCTCAAACCTTAAACGTGTTTTTCTCAAAACGAATGGCGGGCACGATAACTCAAAAACTAATAATCCAATCGGTTTCAAATTTTGACACGTTTCTCTGGGAGTGTGTAGCTCTCGTATGAACTAGGATAAAGCCAATCGGTGAAGGTCTTCCTTATTTTTTAACTTAGTTTGTGGTAAAAAAATAGGTGATTTTCCATAAAAAAATTTTCAAAGTTCCGCCATTTTGTTAATTGTTGTGCGAAGTCAATAATCCTAGTTCATACGAGAGCCAGACATGTCCTCTTTCTAACACAGTTGGAATTTTCGGATTCCGATGTTCCAGTGAGGAGTTATCATGCCCGCCATCGAAAAGATGGACTTTTCGTTGAACCCAAAAAATAACAACAAAACAACAACAATAAATTTTGGTAAATTATTTTTCTTCCTTTTTAAATCTTCAAATATATATGTGCCAAGTTACAAACCTTAACAAGCATTGGTATTCATTTACCAGCCCATTTAAAATCTTAAAAATAAAAAATTGTGAGAGGGGGGGGGGGGGTTCCCTTATATCAAATAGATTGATTTAAAACGATTCAGATCGCATACAAGATGCGATGCCTTTCCGATCGACGGGATATTGTAAATACTGGTTTTAATGTTTCCACATTTTCAATACACAAAACCATCATCGACATAGTTCCTCGTAGTACATATACAATACACAATCACTTAAATAGTGGGGGCAGATCGGAACGATTTTTCTCGTTCCTGATCTGGAAAGGAACTCTGAATATAGTATCGAATATGGGAATAAAATAAAATAACTAAATAATAAAAGGTACTAGATTAACTAAAGAAACTATATGAATGTTTTTCTTGGTTTTCTTGAATAGTTCTAATAAAGTAGTTTGTTCCGCAAAGAATCACCTTTATATCTTCAATTTTTCGAGGAATCACGAAATTATTTTTCTGCCCCAGTTAACATTTTTTGTATTATATGTTTTATTTATGTTGAAACATATCAAGAAATTAACTAAATATTTTGCGTTTTTTCCAACTTACCTCTAAATATTCAGCAATATGTTCACAGGCATCTTCTAATTGATTTTCATCTAGGATAACATCAAACATTTCCGGTGGACATTGAGCCAATTTCTCAGCGGCTACCATTTGTACGGAAAGATTTTTGGCCTGTGACTTTCCACGTGATTTGATTAAACGCTGTAAAACCTTTTGGATGCGTTGTCGGACAACAACAACAATAATAATGATAATAAAGTTAAAATTATTATTTTTAGCACAACTACAATGTTAAGCATTATTAGGGCAATACAGTTGGACCGAAAGGGGGCGCATTCCCATTCGGCTGGCGTGTGGACCCTTATGTACTTACCTTACTACTACTAATTTTAAGATAAACTACGGTTGGTGCTAATGAAGTTTTTGCTAGTTGTGACGGATGATTGATTGTATCACAATCGAGTACTACTAATTGTAACGTCCGGGCCAGTTCGAATATTCGTTCTATCTCCTCCTGTACTTTGCTCAAACAATCAGATCGGCTGCTGGATCGTTCCATTATCGCCCGTTTCGAAGGATTATTCATGATAGAACGTTTGGCCAGTGAAATATCGGCCATGACACGGGTGATGATGATCCGACCCTTGAACCGGTGCTTCAGGAAGTCAAATAAAGCTTTTTGCATCATATCGGTTACTTCGTAACCCTTTAAGCTTGGACCCACTAAGACTACGGGACGCATCGATGGCACGACATCGTAGGGCGAGGCGGTCTCCTGTTTCTTGAAGAATGGCTTGCGCTTCTCCTTGTTGGGCGGTGTGGCAAGATTCCCCTTACGTCCTGGTCCCGAATCTGATTCATCACCTGATTGGTTAGTATCATCGAAATAGGCAAGAGAAAAAAACGGGGGGAGAAGAACGAAAATAAAGACGAAAGATGGTAACGAATGAGCGAGTTTAATGGCATCTACATGAAAACGATTTCACGTATCGATTGTTTTGATTTGATTAATTTTTGTTTGTTGGTTGATTGGTTAACTATCGTGAAAAGAAGAAGGGTGTTTTTTGTTGCTGTTGGTTTGAAACTTGACTGATTGTTGTTGAGAATGTTTGGTTTTAATTTGCATCTAATTGAAAAATTCATTGCTTAATTTTTTTATTTATATTTTTGTTATCGATTATCGATAGTAAACAAAACAAAACTATTTGTGATGCAAACGTTTGTCTTCTTGTTTTTTTGTTGTGATAAATGTACGTGACGTGACGTGGGTGAGTGAGTGATATCTAAACGTTATTATGGACATACGTTTTTGTTAGTTCGAATTTCAAATGCAGAACAAAACGAAAAAAAATTAAAATAAAAAGTAACAAATGAAAATAAATGTACTAGGTCGATCACGAATTATGCGTATGAAGAAGGATGTTGAGAAATTGCTTCTAGGTTTGGGAGACATTTTATTCTCAATTTATTCAGATTAGATGTTAGGAAATTATGAGCATCCTCAGCGAAATGCTCAAAATGGGCTCCCGCCTAGAAATAATTCCTTAATATCTTGGAAAATTCCTGTTACGTATAATTCCTGGTCGTAGATGTAATCGGAAATTTTAGTGGGTATGTTTTAATATGTGGAACACACTTGAACACAATTACAACGAACTAATCGGATGGCATATGTTTATGTAATTACAATTTTAGCATTGTAAAATTCAATACAAATTGTTGTTTAGAAATTTTATTATACTAGAGATTATTTCTCAGAATAGTATTCGTTGTAATTTTGCTCGAGTGTATCAGTGATTGATTTTTTCCAATTTCAAATAAATGCAATCTACCATGCAATGTGTTATTCGACAATTTTTACAAAACGATTGTTAAACATATTGATATATAAAGAAATATATTTAAAAATTTTCCTACATTCTAAAGTTATGAATAAACTAAATTTTTCTTATAGAATTCCCTATACAAAAGTACACCTAAACTTTTCATAGTAAGAATAGTTCTTTATTGATTTCCTTAAAAGTTCCTTTCCTAGACTAAAAAAAAAATATGAACTAACGACCTGAACTAGTTTCGAAATGTATCCAATAAACTAGCCGATTCCGGAAAGTCTCAAAAACAAACGAGAAAGAAATGTGGAAATAAAGATACGATATAAGAAAAAGAAAAGAAATCAATTAATATAACTATATGAATTCAAAATCGGGACATAGTGCCGATTTTTCCTTTCTCAGAAGAGTTCCAGAACGACACAACTCTAACGTTAATTATTCCCGATTATTTTAACAGTCCGATCAACTTATCTAACTCTAGACGAAAGTAATCCTTGTCCCGATAGTAATATAGAAGCAGAATGGCAAAGAATTTCCGACTCCCTACAAAATGAGCAAAAGCAACACTTGGTTACCAAGGACCGCCATCAAGAGATCCATGGTACGATCGGGAGTGTTGTAATGTAACCAATGAGTAAAACATCAAATAGAAGATGATGTCAGAATAGCAATTAATCGGCTGAAGATTAATAAAGCAGTAGATGCCGATAGGCTACCAACCGAAATATTTAAGATCGGTGGTCAGATACTGATCCGGAGCATACACAAACTAAATAGTACAATTTGGCTAGAATAATTCATATCCAATGAGTGGAATCTCAGCATACTGTGTCCCGTGAACAAAATGAGGCCAACTATAGAGGAATTAGTATCCTTCCCATCGCATATAAAGGCCAATCTGGAGTGATGTGTGAACGACTGAAGCCTATGATCAATTATATTACTAGATATTATGTATACGGCTTTTGACCTGGCGAACCCACCAGATTTTCACACTGCCAAAATTCCTGGAAAAAAAAACCTACGAAGATCACATCGACACAATCCACCTTAACTGGCACAAAGCTAGCTGCTAAAGTGGGGAAGGACCTATCGGAGTCCTTCAATACCGAATGTGGGTTCAGACAAGGTGACAGTTTATCGTGTGATTTTTTTAACATCCTGCTGGGAAAGGTCATACAATATGTAAAGGTAAACAGAAATGACACACTGTACACCAAACAGCACATGATACCCATAGTTCAGTTTTTGTTATTGTCGTTCACTTAAGGGAACCCCCCCCATTCTCGATTTTTTATTTTTAAGATTTTAAATGGGCTGGTAAATGAATACCAATGCATGTTAAGGTTTGTAACTTTGCACATATATATTTGAAGATTTAAAAAGAAAGAAAAATAATTTACAAAAAATGTTTGTTGTTGTTTTGTTGTTGTTTTTTGTGATCAAAGAAAAGTCCTTATTTTTGATGGCGGGCATGATAACTCCTCACTGGAACATCGGAATCCGAAAATTCCAACGGTGTTAGAAAGAGTACATGTCTGGCTCTCGTATGAACTAGGATTATTGACTTCGCTCTAAAATTAACAAAAGGGCAGACCTTTGAAAAAATATTTTTGGAAAATCGCCCATTTTTTACCAAAAACCTAGGTAAAAAATAAGGAAGATTTTCACAGTTCATACGATAGCTATACACTCACAGAGAAACGTGTAAAAATTTGAAATCGATTGGGTTATTAGTTTTTGAGTTATCGTGCCCGCCATTCGCAAAAAAATGTTTAGAGAAAAACGCGTTTAAAGTTTGAGAAGCCCTTCAGCCGTCACTTGATGCTGACACAATAAATTGGCTATATCTTCAAGAGTTCTTGAGATTTTCACTTGAAATTTTGCAGGGACATTCTTGAATTAATGTAGATTGGAATTAAGTCAACAAAAATTTTGACCCCGAGAATGGGGGGGTCCCCTTAATGTTTTACGTGTTTTGCGTATAGCTGGAGGGTGTCAAAAAATATGAAGCGACATTTAAAAGCAAAGCAACCCATAGACAACCATGGAGCTTGAACCCACGGAAAAGAGACAATGGTGTCCGGAGCAACAACTGCAGCGCAAACAAGAGTGCACCTGAATATAACGGAGTTATGCCATCGACCAACTATCTGTTGTATGGATCTGAAACAAGGGTACTTGCACAAGCAGTCGATGCAACTCCTGGAATGTTTGAGAGAAAAACTCTGAAAGACCTACTGGCCGATCTGCGTCGACGGAACCTCGAGTTATACCATCTATACACGGACATCGATATACCTAGACATATCGAGCTATAGCGATGATGATGATGCCCCACTTCAAAAGGCATATAATAGCGAATCTACTGATTCGATGGAAAGATCGAATTCGATGGAAAGATCAAGTGAATGATAACATATCGAAATTTTTCAAATTAGAAAAAACAGTCAATAAATACAAGTGACTTAAGTCAAGAGTATCGAAAATATTCTTTTATGTCAAGAAACACAATAAACCAACTAATGAAATAAATAAACCTAAAATATTCCTCATAATTATAAATGAATATAATGAGAATGATTTACAACATATGAACTCGAAATGGTAATAAACTTAATGTCTAATGCAATTAATTTGGAGCCATCGATGTATGTATTCAAAACAAAAGTCCATGAGTGGGTCCCAATGTTTTTTCGATGCTTTACTTTGAAGAAACATAATTCTTCAAATTCCTTTGAAGTTTAGTTCAGGATTCCAGTAGCCGATATTTTATTTGCAATTTTTTATCTGAGAGACTCCCATATCCGAATGTATGAGAGTTATGGCGATTCGATGCGGCATCCATTTTCATTTTGAGTTTATTTAAATTGGTAGTAGAAGATATAGTCAGGTCATTAAGGACATTTGGGGGGCGGGCATGTATGCATAGCCATATCTATGCAAAATGTCCCATTTTTAATTACGATATTTTTAGGTTTAGCATTAGCTTGGCTACATATCTTATTATCCATTATCCGGCAAGTAAGCTTTTAGCATATGCTTAGTATAAATGCTGATACCACCTGTAATCGTATGTCATCATGCCACAACAAGTCAGAGCACCTTCCATATCCAAGAAATCAGTGAGTGTAGATTGTTTATACTCCAAAGATCGTTGGTGTAGTATTTCCTTTCAGTAAATATATCGTAAATATTTCATTTCCATTTTGGAAGAGATTTTTTTACCTTGGGTATAAACGACACTCTAACCTTCCATTAATTACGCGAATTTTATTTGGCCATAGTGTGTAATAGTGTTCCAGGAGAATTATAACTCCTTAAACATTATTACACTGGCAGTTTTCTTGGGAGAGTTTATATTATTAAAAAAATAGACATTAGACTATAAAAATAGCTTGGAATGAGATGGATTTTACTCAACTAGCTTTTATTGATATAAATTTCGGGATTTATGGTAATAAGGTACTCTCTACCGGACAAGATACAATATGTTTATTAGGTGGTACACTATATTGATGGTAAACTATATAAAAAAGCGGGATATGTTATAATATCAAATAAAGGTTTTGGTACAACTTGACTCCAGAATATTCAAACGAAATACCCCATTTTCAGTTGTACTTTCTTATTGTAAGACAAAAGAGGCAAATATTGAAATATCTTGATCAGAATAAAAATCCGTCTCCTAATGTCGAAATCACGAAAGACCTCAAATATTGGGAGATCAATCCCTTGTGTGGGAAAATGGAGCCAGCAAGAACTAGGTGGAATTTTTGACAAAGTTTTATAAGTCGTTATTATTTCTAAATCCACATCCATGACTTCCCATTGTTAAATTTATTCAAAAATAATTATGACGTCTCCTCTCCGAGTTTCATTAATTGTGCGTATAATTCATCTTTCACAGTATTTTCAGCATCCTTCATTGGCGCGTAACACTGTATTGTGGTGACGTGTCTTGCCTTACTCTTGAATCGAACCATTATCACACGGTCAGATATTGGTTTACATGCTTGCATCGACGTCTTAGAGCTCTTCGACATTATGATCCCAACTCTGCTTTCACCATCATTTTCTAAAGAGGGGGCTGCCATCTATCGTTGCTTAGAAACAACGTATGCTTAGATTCTGAGAAGAGGTTTGGCTCTTTTTATTAATGTTGCCATTTTCCTTTGGATGGCGTTATCTGATGTAATTCCTATTTTTTGTTATCCTCTTATGTTGATGCCAAGTCGATGTTTCTGGGAGAGTTTGTACATTCGTACAGGACGGACAATATCCTTTGTCTGTTTCTTTGGGTTTACTAGTCCCGGATCATGAATCGAAAGTAGTTGGGTTATCATTCCAGAACTTTGTAGGCTTGTGGAATGATCTTGTGTATGGAAATTGGCACCGAGAGGTGTTGGTTTTGTATCCCATCATTTAACGGCTATTCCATTGTGGAGAGGCTGCAGCAATTGTTTGAAATGGTAGTAGTTTTGGCAACGAAAACGTACAGAGACTAGTCTGTGGGGGTCATTCCCGAACTAGCAGACTTGTGGAACAATTGTTGGATGGAGTGACATGCATGTTGGTGGTCACTTTTGCAATTGTTTCATTGTAAAGAACCTGCAAATATAAGTTCTAATGGTATTATCTTTAGCTATGAAGCTGGGCAGAGGCTATATAGTCTGTGAGTGACCAGTCTCGAACTGTTTGGGGTTCTACTGGTAATAGCTTCAGCTATGAACATGATCGAAGATTTCGTTAACACATGTATCAGGGTTCCTATGTCTGCGAATCTAGCCGGGTAGTTGGTGTTGGTCCTCCCTGAAGCATCATGCTGAATGTGGTTTATTTCTAAATCACGGGTAGATCTTCGTCTCGGCATCGTGGGGTAAGACCGCCAGGTAGGTACCCACGTACCCTAAGCATCTTTGACAGTTCTATTGCCATACGATCCTGTGGTTGATTTTCTTTTATTCCAGCTAAGAACATGATTGGCCTATTTAACCCTTAGATTATGGGACTGCCATCTATCGTTGTCTAGAAACTAGACCTCATGATTTTTTGCAGTGGTTATCAGTGTTGTTAGTGTTCTCTCTAGGTGGCGCTTCATATTTTTTGTTATCATTATGTTTTGATGCCGAGATTGGTTATTTGGATGGGATTGGAACTCGGGATCCATTTCTTTTGTAGTTTCGCACTATCCACAACATTACGTCACCTCACGCTTTGGCATAGCCTCCATATGACAGTACCCCCAACATTTTTCGATAAAAATGACTGAAATTTTGTATTTTAGATTGTCATAGGATAGAAAATTATTAATATTGGTCAAATGTTTGGGCCGACCCCATTAACGTTATCATCTAATTGTCTGTATTTAGGATAACTTCTAAAATAGGATAACTTTTTTGCAGTAATTACATGTTTGCAATTTGAAATTTCGCGATCTTGGCGGGTAAACAAATCCCTCACATTGTCCTAGCCCTATTTTCCGACCTGATATGATATGGGGACTAGAAATGTCTCGATATATTTCAGGTTTGTGAATGTTAACCCCTTTGTGGTGAATGTGATAAAATGTCAGCACGGCTTATAATAACCGAGATATTGGTTTCGATAATACATTATCTTGTAATATACAATTTATAATGGGAACACAATTCCGTCCAATTCTAAATTAAAACTTTATTATTGGTAAAAAAGTCCGTGTTGTTTATACTTAATACCATTGTAGTATAAATATTTGTTATCGATACACCTATCTATAGATCCTTACATATTAAGTCATTACATCAGCTGTTCGGAATTTGTTAGTCTCCTGGTGGTAATGTTGTTTGCTTCTAGAGAAGTTAGCTTATACGAAAATCGGATTATGGGATTCCGAAATTTTTTTGAATAGAGAGTTATTCAGTTTTGTAAACCGAACTGTACAAAACTCCTGGTATCAAATTGTAGCGGATAGATAAGGTCAGAATAACAATTAATCGTCTGAAGAATAATAAAGCAGCAGGTGCCGATGGATTACCAACCGAACTATTCCAGACCAGTCGTCATACGCTGATCAGTAGCATGCACCAACTGATTGGTACAATGTGGCTAGAGAAATGCATTATCAATGATTGGAACCTCAGCATACGGTGTCCCGTGCATAACAAAGGAGACAAGATGATATGTGCCAGCTATAGTGGAATAAGCCTCCACTCTATAGGCCAATGGTCAATGAAATGCGGCTTTAGACCTAACAACACCACTGTAGACCAGATTTTAACACTGTGCTAAATCCTGTGAAAGAAGCACGAAAAACACATCGACACATGTCGCCTATTTGTTGACTATAAAGCATCATTCAACAACCCTATACGCTTAAAGGTGTTTAACCCTTTGTAATGTTGCCCACAAGCAACAATATGTTTTAGAACTTATATTTAATACGACAATATGTTTTAGAACTTATATTATATGTTTTAGAACTTATATTTAATACGTGGATACTAAATGTACATTTTTTGAATTACATATGTTAAGATCTGATTATGGACGACACATATCAAAAGAAAAATCTAAAAAAAATCAAATTTTTGGTCAAGTTAGACTCTTTTCAATACATAGATAAGTGCAAAAATATGTACAGTACCAATTCGTGAATACAGTCCAAATTATTAAAATCGCTTCGTATTTGAAATGTGCGAATTGTACCCTCCAAAATGTTGTTGAGTCTTGTAAAAACGAATCTAAAAATTATTAAAAGTGATTTTTTCGTCCATATCTCATTTGCTTTTATTGATATTATACTTTTATTTTTCGGAAAGAAGATACTGTATCTTCCGAATGCAAGGATGTAGCGACGTAAAATTTTGTTCATATCTGTGCATAGAAAATAATTATATTGTCACGCATAAAAATTCGGGTCTCAAAGGGTTAAATACATGTCTGTATTCGGCATTCCTGTAAAATACGGCTATGCAGAAAAACTGTAACTGTCACAATGTCAGCAGTTAAAATCAGAAAAGCCCCCTCGGAGTCCTTCAATACCGAACGAGGATTCAGACCTTCGAATGAATTGAGAAAGACGGTCATGTTGCAAAAATAGATGAGGATGCTCCAGCTCAAAAGTCATATACAAGCGAGCCAACTAATGTCTCACACAGAAGGGGAAGACCACAAATTCGATGAAAACCTTAAGACCGTTGATTAGAAGATTAAGAAAGCCTACAAGAGGCTAATACTACCCGTGCTGGTGTATCGATCTTGCACAAGCAGATGAGTTTGCTCTTAAAGCGTTTGAGAAAAAAATTCTCCGAAAGATATACGGGCCAATCTGCGATGTATACTTGGACATCGACATAGTCATACATATCAAGTTGCAGCGACTGTGGTGCATAGGTCATGTTTTAAGAATGGATGAGGTTGCCTCAGGCAAATAAAAGCGAGCCATGAAACCATGGAAAAAACCATGAATTCGATGGAAGCCTTAAGACGGATTTGAATAATAAGAAAGCATACAAGACGCTGACACTACCCGTGCCTGTGTGTGGATCTGAAGCATGGGTACTTGCGCAAGCTGATAAGTCAGTATTTAAGAGAAAAATTATCCGAAAGGTCTACGAGTCGATCTGCGTCGAATTTCGGCGTTGAATGAATTGCGAGTTATACCATCTATACTCGAAAATCGACATATCAGACGTATCGGCCTGCAGTTGCTACGGTGGCCAGCTCAAAAATCTGGAAATCTTTTTTAAGCTCGGCTTATGAAAAAACTGTTCTGTTTCGGGAGTATCAAATGTCGAACAGCTGATGTAAGGTCTCTCTTTGCATGTTGGGATCTATAGAGATGTCTATCGATAATATTCGATTACATCTAGTTGATTTAGAAAAATTTGGTTGAATATTTTAAAACTTCCATAATAGCGTTTAAAATAATTTAAATTTTACATTTGGAATTAATGTTTCCAGTGAATAGTTTTTGCTAAATATGATAATGACTCAGAATGCACTTGACTAAAAAACGACAAATGTTATATGGAAAAAATGTTGCTACGATTTTCTTTTGACTGAATTGAACGATGCTATTTATTTATTTGAATACTGAAGATAGGTGTAGATTTTGCTAAATGTAAATTGTATACGTGTGGATTGATTTGAATATTAAGGTGAGTTCATCCTATAATTTATTGGAAATAATTGACAAGCTTTTCTGTTTTGAAAGGCAACGAAAAAATTTAAAAATGAAAAAACGAAACGAACGAAAATGAACGAAGATAAAACTAACTGAAATTCCAGTTGACGAAAGTGAAGAGATAGATACGAGACATGGTCATATAATTGGCGAGATATATGGCTTAGGCGACGGTGAATAAAGGAGGGAGAAGGGGTCATTTAAATCAAAAATAAGAACTTAAACTAAATTAAGACTAAAGGTAATTGTTGGTATATATATTAGTGTTGTTGTTGTTGGGAAAAGTGTTTGAAATTTTTTTTAGCAGGATATTTTTAATATAATTTTGTTTTGTGTTGATTGTCTAGCCAAATGTCTAAACTAGTTGATTTGAGATAAATATATTTGTTTGGTGGGAGTATTGAGGGGGTGGAAGATTTTGTTGTTGTTGAACGAAAACAAAACTTACAATTTGTGTGTTTGGTTTGATTGGTTTTTGCATTTTGTGTGCAAAAGAAAATTTGTTGTTAAAAGAAAATTAATAAAAATTTGTTTGTTTCATTTCAAATTGATACCAATAAATACTGTAAAAAAGATTTTGATTTGGATTTTTTGTTTGTCTTTTGGTTTTTGAGGAGGAAGGGTAATAAAAAAATTATGACAAAAGTAGACCAAAAACAAAATATATATGAAATATAAAGAAATAGAAGACGAACACAAACCTTTGGTTTTCTTTTTTCTTGGTGTTGTACTATAAGGATCTTTGGTATGTTGTTGTAGTTATTTTTTTAATATTTTTTGTGGTATACGTTGTAATGTTGTTTATTGTTGTTGTTGTTGAAAATATGGATTATAGTACAGTGGAGTGCATAAAAAACAGTTAACAGAATTGTTTCGGTGTTTTGTTTTTTTGGGTATTCACACATTACCGTTTACACAAAACAACAGTAGAAGAAGTTAACGTGGTTCAAGATAAGTGCAAGAATCAAAGAACACAATTAAATAGAATTCATTTTCTTTAAAATATCATTGAAAAAATACAATCATTTAACTAAGACAAAAACTAAGAGACTAAAGACAAGACTAAACTGAAAAATATACAACTAAACTAAAATAAATTACAAAAAGAAAAATATTTAAACTAAAACTAAATTCTAATAAAATAATAAAAAATTATTAAAAACAATACTAACCCAAAAACGTAGACCTTGTTCTAATTTTCATAAAAAAAACAACATATCTTAAACCCAAAAACTGCTAAACACAAAAAGCTCAACACAAAATCATGCATTACGAATATTATTAACGTGTTTTTTTTCGTTCTAGCCATAATTTTCTTATTTTTTAATATTTTTTGTTATATATTCTTGGTGTTATTGTTTTCTTGTATTTTGGTATTGTATTGTTTAGCTTTTCTATCTATGTAATAGAGGGGGCGTGTGGGTGTGTAGGACAGCACATTGGAGGACAACTATTTGGTTTGGTTTCTGGTAGTAATTTTGATGGCAGATGAGATAAAAAAAGAAACTCAAAAATAAAATCATAAAATAAATCAAAAACATAAGATATATAAATTTTCAACAAAACCTTATTGTTTTGGAATGATTTCCAATTTATCCATAATTAATTCAATAAATCCTTTTTTTCGTTTGATGGGTCCTTTTGTGGTAGAAAAAATAAAATACGATATCGAATTCGCAAGATATTTTCCACAAATTAATGTCTTTCAATTTTTAATTTGAATTTGATGAATCCATTTAGAAAAAAAAAAAAAATAAAATAATATATTTTTTTTTATAATTAAATGTCTTGATATAATTTTTTATGATGGGCCATTTAACAATACTGGCTTTTTTGTCCAGAAACATTTATTTAAATTTAATGAATCCATTTTGTAGTTTAAGAAAAATAAAATAAATTATTTTTTGTATAATTAAATGTTTTGATATATCATCTTTATTTTCAACGCCATGTTAATATTTTCTATTTAATTAATAAAGTTTATTGTTTATTAATTTCGTTTACACACGCACTCACGCTCACATTCACTTGCTTTAACACATCCAATATATTTTTATACCCTTCACCACACTGTGGTACAGGGTATTATGTCTTTGTGCATATGTTTGTAACAGGCAAAAATAATCGAGATAGACACATGGTTCCTTTTGAGAATCATTTAAGTCTAGAATGATGTCTGCCAATCTTCGTGAAAATCATAGGTCACAGATTTAAATTGATATAGCTCCCATATATAGTTTCGTCCGATTTCATGTAACTGGTGCCCCAAAGTCCCTATATATCTTTCGATTTGCACGAAATTTGCCATAACGTACTGAATTGAGCGTAGAGTGATGTTTGCCAAGTTTCGAGAAAATCGGTCCAGATTTAGATATAGCTCCCATATATAGTTTCGTCCGATTTCATGTAAATGGTGCCCCAAAATCCCTATATATCCTTCGAGTTGCACGAAATTTGCCATAACGTACTGAATTGAGCGTAGAGTGATGTCTGCCAAGTTTCGAGAAAATCGGTCCAGATTTAGATATAGCTCCCATATATAGTTTCGTCCGATTTCATGTAAATGGTGCCCCAAAGTCCCTATATATCTTTCGATTTGCACGAAATTTGCCATAACGTACTGAATTGAGCGTAGACTGATGTCTGCCAAGTTTCGAGAAAATCGGTCCAGATTTAGATATAGCTCCCATATATAGTTTCGTCCGATTTCATGTAAATGGTGCCCCAAAATCCCTATATATCCTTCGATTTGCACCAAATTTGGCATAACGTACTGAATTGAGCATAAAATTATGTCTGCCAAGTTTCGTGAAAATCGGTTCAGATTAAGATATAGCTCCCATATATAATTTCGTCCGATTTCATGTAAATGGTGCACCAAAGTCCCTATATATCCTTCGATTTGCACGAAATTTGGCATAACGTACTGAATTAAGCCTAGAGTGATGTATGCCAATTTTCGCGAGAATCGGTTCAGATTTAGATATAGCTCTAATATATAGTTTCGTCCGATTTCATGTAAATGGTGCCCCAAAGTCCCTATATATCTTTCGATTTGCACAAAATTTGGCATAACGTACTGAATTGAGCCTAGAGTGATGTCTGCCAAGTTTCGAGAAAATCGGCCCAGATTTGGATATAGCTCCCATATACAGTTTCGTCCGATTTCATGTAAATGGTACACCAAAGTCGCTATATATCTTTCGATTTGCACTAATTTTGGCATAACGTACTGAATTAAGCCTAGAGTTATGTCTGCTTTTTTCCGTGAAAATCGGTCCAGATTTAGATATAGATATAGCTCCCATTTTTATACCCTTCACCACACTGTGGTACAGGGTATTATGTCTTTGTGCATATGTTTGTAACAGGCAAACATAATCGAGATAGACACATGGTTCCTTTTGTTAAATTCTAAACAAAGTACAGGTCGCATTTATTATCCGAATTGGATGAAATTTGGCATAGGTCACTTATTCGGCCCAAGGACGAACCCTATTGAAATTGGGAAAAATCAGTTCCGATTTAGATATAGCTCCCATATATATATTTAACCGATTTAATGTAAACGGTTCCTATATATCCTTCGATTTGCACGAAATTTGGTACAGCCTTATCATTTAGGTCTAGAATGATGTCTGCCAAGTTTCGTGAAAATCGGTCCAGATTTAGATATAGCTCCCATATATAGTTTCGTCCGATTTCATGTAAATGGTGCAGCAAAATCCCTATATATCCTTCGATTTGCACCAAATTTGGCATAACGTACTGAATTGAGCATAGAATTATGTCTGCCAAGTTTCGTGAAAATCGGTCCAGATTAAGATATAGCTCCCATATATAGTTTCGTCCGATTTCATGTAAATGGTGCACCAAAGTCCCTATATATCCTTCGATTTGCACGAAATTTGGCATAACGTACTGAATTAAGCCTAGAGTGATGTCTGCCAAGTTTCGAGAGAATCGGTTCAGATTTAGATATAGCTCCCATATATAGTTTCGTCCGATTTCATGTAAATGGTGCCCCAAAGTCCCTATATATCTTTCGATTTGCACAAAATTTGGCATAACATACTGAATTGAGCATAGAATTATGTTTGCCAAGTTTCGTGTAAATCGGTCCAGATTAAGATATAGCTCCCATATATAGTTTCGTCCGATTTCATGTAAATGGTGCACCAAAGTCCCTATATATCCTTCGATTTGCACGAAATTTGGCACAACGTACTGAATTGAGCCTAGAGTGATGTCTGCCAAGTTTCGAGAAAATCGGCCCAGATTTGGATATAGCTCCCATATATAGTTTCGTTCGATTTGATGTAAATGGTGCACCAAAGTCGCTATATATCTTCGATTTGCACGAGATTTGGCATAACGTACTGAATTGAGCCTAGGGTGATGTCTGCTTTTTTCCGTGAAAATCGGTCCAGATTTAGATATAGATATAGCTCCCTTTTTATAGATTGATTTTAAGTAATTAACGCACCAAAGAATCAATAGGCTGATAGGAACAAAACTTTCTGAAATTAGAACAATCTAACCTGTGACAAGTTTGTTTCAAATCGCTTAATATTTGGATAGAGCTTCCATATATATTTTCCCCCGGTTTCAAGTAAATTGGGCATCAAACTCCTTATGTTAGTCAGATTGACATCAAATGTTGCACAACTTACAAAATTGAGCATAGAATTACGTAGTTGCGTTTTCTAGAAGTACAGACATAGCCCAACGGATGACCTATTTATATTTGTTTGGAGTCGATTTACATACTTTATTGATATATCTAGGTAGATTCACATTTAGATAAATATCACATATTTTATTTCATCCAATTTTTTACCAATTTTATGCAAATTTCCCACCAACTACACTCAGTTTTCCGGATTGAAATCGGTTTAGATGTAGGTACACGAAATTTAGCACATCGATTTGAGTCTGAATTATATGATTAATTTAAATGTTGCACCAATAACAAACGTTTATGCCCGAATTGCGTGCTAGTATATATATATATATATATATATATAGCCCAAAATACCCTAACTTTATTGAAATTACACCATTAAAATTGTACACATTGTACCGAATTGTGTTGTTATTCAACTGTATTTTAATTTTTGTTTAAATTTAAAAAAATAATAAACCAATTTGTATTCTCATATATTTGTACAAAGATATTTAATAGTGACTGTATATTCTCATCCGTATGTGTCAAAATGTTAAAGACACATTATGTTAATAGTAGTGTTTCATCTACTTAATCTTTCTTATTATTGGGAGGTAAATTAGTACGTTATGATTTTGAGAATTTTCGGTTCATATGTCAATATAATTAATGATACCAAAGATCTACCTGTACCTTGTGTTTACAACTTTCATTTATATCCTTTCTTAAAATGTTGTGTTAAACAATAACAGATTAGTAATATCCATAACAGGTATATTATTTACCTGTTACGGATTATCACTAATCCACTACGGCTAATCTTAAAATGTTGTGTAAACAATAACAGATTAATGAACAGATATATTATCTACCTGTTACGGATTATCACTGATCCACGACGGCTAATCTGTTATTGTTTTGATACATCAGTATAAAAAGGTATTATCAGCACAAGTACCTGCGAAATATGTGTTGATATTATTTTTGATCTAAAAGTGGGTACATAAACAAGAAATTAAGTACATTTAATTTACCTGTATATATACTCAAAAAACAGTTGTAAGGGTATTTATATATGCTGTGTATTCGCAATTCACATGATCAGTATTAATATACATTTCAAACAGTTAACACTAATAACACTAAAAATGCCAAGAACACGTAAACAGAGTGCTGCCACACGCCGACGCATTGTTAGGAATCGAGTTCAAGAAGAACGAGATTCTCTAAGAACTACACAAAACAATGCTATTCGGCGAACATATGGCGCAGAATGGAGGAGACTACGTCGACAAAGCCAAGAATTTCGAATGGCAGAAAGACGACGTGATGCTGCTGCGCACACAACTAGACGAGAGGACACGCAATTCAGAACAACTGAGCAGCAACGTGATGCTACTGCACATATGCAGAGACGGGAGAATTCGGAATACCGTATAATGGAACAGGAAAGGAATACTACTGAACATGCACGTAGACGTCTGAACGAGTTGTACCGAAGAGAGGAGCAAGAAGTGGATACAGCAGCGCATTCTCAAAGACGACGGAATCCAATATATCATGAGGAAGAACAACAAAGGAACACTGCAGAACATGCACGAAGACGTCAGTGTGAGATCTACCGTAGAGAGGAACAAGAAAGGGATACTGCTGCACATTCTCAACGACACAGGATTTGAACCGGTCAATTAGGTCTAGAGTGGACTCCCATAGACGAAACCCCAGCAATAGGATTCGGGCCAACACGCAACAGGCCGAACGAAGCAGAAGGCGTAGAAATAGTATTTCATATGAAGAAAGGCAAGAGGAGTCAGCGCGATTAATTACACGACGAAATCAACTGAAGTTCCAGCGATACAATGATGTTATTAAACAAGGACCAACAAGGATATGCACATGCTGTGGCGGTTTATGGTTTCCTCACCAGGTGGAATCATTGCAAAAACAAGGTATGTCAAATTTAAATTTTATTAATGAAGTATTTTATTTATCTGAAAGGTTTCCCTCGGTTGATGGCTCATATACTTTTTGTAAAACCTGCAGTCGAGCAATCAAGAATGGGAAAAGACCGAATATATGTCTCGCAAACGGTTTAGACTTTCCGGACATCCCGAGTCCTCTAAAAGACTTAACGTCGGTAGAGGAACGATTGGTTACAGCACGATTGCCTTTCATGATAATCGTTGCTCTAGGATTCGAAAGACAAAGTGCTATTCGCGGAGCAGTAGTCAACGTGCCGATATCCGTTAGTGAAACGGTAACATCCCTGCCAAGAAACTTCGATCAAGCTCAGGTGATTCAATTACACCTTAAACGTCGCATGGCATATCAGCATGATTATATGACTGAAACAATCAGACCAGCGAAGGTAATTGATGCAGCCAGGCATTTGATTAACACTGAGTTGTATATCAAACATGGTATTACAATTGACGAAAGTTGGTTTGAAGGCTTTAATTCTTCACAGGTCGTGCCTTTTGTGGCTAATCAGGAAGATCGGGAAGAAATTCAAAACATTTTCCAAAATCAGCTATCTACTGCAGCCACTGTCGATGATATTCCGCACGTCGATGAATATGCAATGGAAAATCTTAATCCTGGTGGCCAACAAACAATGCTGGAATGTAGAGCTGTTGAAAATGTACCTCACCAACGAGTTGTAATGGCTCCAGGTGAAGGACGTCGGCCAATAGATATGATAATTGATGTTGATTCTGAGGAGTTAGCGTTTGTTTCTATCTATTGCGGTAAAAAACGTTCCTGTACTGAAACCTATTCAAAAATTGTCCGCTCCGAACTCCGACGTTATGACAGACGATGCTGTAGAGTAGATAAAATACTTTATAGTTACAAAA
>NW_026884765.1:0-57559 GCF_032173495.1 Musca vetustissima | reverse complement strand
TATGTTGGTTATTGAGTAGATTACGTATTGCTATAATTTTTACGACTTTAATGATGTTCACAATGGACAATACGTCTCCAAGTGGAGCGCTTGCCCTCTTGACTGCTACGCATCCTGTGACCACCTAACCCAATATACGGTGAATTGCTTGCGCTATATTCATGTAATGGGGGTCTACGACGAATATTACGAAGTCAGGCAAACTGAAAATATTAAGATTATAGTGGAGGACTACAAGAATTTATCTATTGTAGCGACATGTCCACCATCCATCATTTGGTTTGATCGCCATATTATTTATCAAATTCTGTTCAATTATATCCTCCACTGTTAACACTTTTTTATTAGTCTTAAATTTATAACTAACTAATGTGCACACGTAGTAAAACCAAACAAAAACAAAATTACAAGAATAAGAAAAAATAGCAACAACAAAAACTAAAATAATAAGAAATGAAAAATAATCAACAAAAAATAAACTATGGTCACATACAATGCAGGTAGGGAGGGGGGAGGGTTGTGACGTGAAGTACTAACCTAACTAAATAAGCATGTGTATAGCAAAATATGACACACTCACACATCCATTCTCGATACCAAAACGGATAAAAGTAATAAAAAGTTTTTTTCTTAAAGAAATACAATAAAAAGTCATAAAAACGAAAAATAATAAATTCAAATAACGAAGAAGAAGAAGGAACTGAAAACACAATTTATAAAGCCAATTTCGAACGGTAATACAAAAATAAGAAGGAATTATAAAGAAGTGTGGTTGTTGTGTGGAAATAAATATTTTGCTGTGTTGAATTTTTCGGAATACAAAACGCTGCTGCCAGAGTTTAATAATGACGTTTGAGACGTTAAAATCAGCAGCGACGCCAGCATTGTGAACTAACAACAACAATTATCGTTGTATTTCTAAATGAATGAAAATTAAAATTTTATACAATGCAAACAATAGATTCGTTGTTAGGCCCTTCTTCTATCACAGCTCGCTGTTTGCCGAACATGTGTCAAAGCGTCTACGAAAGCGTCAGAAATCATGATTTTCATTATGTGGCGTCGACATAAAAAGACGTTGAATGCCTCTGCTGATGCCGACTCGTTCGAACCACATGATATTCGTTCTCACAAGAAAATTTTGTTGTTTGCCTTTTTTTTCTTAAATCTGTAAATTATGTTGGAACGCACATATGTGTGTGTATGTTTTTGTTGTCGTAGTTTTAATTTAATTGGTAAACATATTTCAATTACCATTTTAGGTTATATATTTCCAGTAAAAGCCACACCCAAATAAATTGGAGAAATTTTATTTGTGCTTTTATTTATTTATATTTTTTTGAGGAAAGGAAGGTCTGCGAAGTTCCTAAAATTATAAATTCAATTCGACAAAATATAGAATAGAAAAATATAGTCTTTAATACTGCAATATTTTTGTCCTGCGAAACACATACGAGGATTTAAGCTGGCCTTTTAAGTTGGCTTTGAATGAAATGTCAATTTATAAAGGAATATAGGAGTCAAACTTGATTTTGAACGCCGTTCCCCTTTATTCTTTTACAATAAAAGAAGCCAACTTAACAGGGCCTGTGTGAAGTCCTCTTATGCGTTTCCCCCTTAAACGTTACCTGGCGCCATATTACATTTTCATAGACGTACCGCCATGTGTTGTGTTGTTTACTAACATTTTTCACAACTTTCACTGCTGTGCTGAAGTGAGTCTTAATTTCCTGGTCGAATACCCGAAGTAAGAAATAATTTCCCAGCAGTAAGTCATACGTCAGTCCAAAAAAGTTCTTGATACTTGAGTATGAGAACTACCACTAATGGTTAATATATTGGTCGCACTGCGGAAGAAGTAGATATGAACCGAAATGAACAAATTTTGGCCAACTTTTGTGTCTACCTAAGAAAAACAAGATGGAATTCAAGGTCACGTTTAAATCCGCACATGTTTATGATCTGAAGAAGTGTATAACTTTAATGATGCGTTTTGTTACAAATGTGATTTTCAGCTCCATGTTATACTTAGTCTTTTCTCTTTAAGGAATATATTTTGAAACTATTGGAGTGGTTGGGAGTCATGTACTTTATATACATAAGTACTTAATCGTACATAGCCACCCAAATTTATTCCGCACCTGAAGCTAGGCAAGCATGCCAGTAAAGTTGAATCTTACATGCCGATCTCAGTTCCGTTGACAGATCCGAAAACTCTTATCCAGTATTAGAAATGGCTTCAGCACATATCACTAAATTAGAACAGGTCGTACCATTGAAAGAGTTTGCACAACTGATCTATAAAAAACTTTCGATTCCACATTTTTTGAATGCATGAAGAAAACAATAACCGTTCTACGTAGAAAGTTCCAACTACGTAAAATGAAACATTATTTTTACGATCATGTTGTCGGGTTGCTCCCCATCTATGGTGGCCAGGGAGAATCTGAAAGTTCTAGCCGCAAATATAGAAAAGCGATTCTTCAGATCAGCACGCATACATCGAGCCATATTCGCCAAAAAAATTTGAAATTTTACAGGAGAAAAGTTTTTAATAAATTCAGAATAAATAAAGCTATTATGTTAAAATTTAGAACAATAGTTTTGTTGTAAACTAGTATATGGCTCGATATGAATGGCTCATACACAGAAAACATTTTATTATGTTTATAATTAATGTTTTCCTTATTGTACAAGCAACTCCACTATGTTTTCCCGAAATTTAGACATTTAATTAATATCAAAACTATTTTCCTACTTCGCTCTACTTTATCACTATTTGCGTTGATTTGTTCCCTTTCTATTTGTTTTTACAAAAAAAAAAAAAAATTAATCCTCCCAAGAACAAAAAACAAAAAACTCCACCACCACAATTCATTGTTCGAATGTGTTTTGTTTTGGTATCGTTCTCTGTCTCTTGTTTTTGCAACCGTGTATTTGTCTACTGTTTCTGTTGCCAACAACTGCCGACTTTCCACTCACTCGGTTGTGACTAGTTTTGCATTCCATTGTTTCTTTATTTCAGACATTCTTACCGACATTGGTGTTACAAAATTCGCATATGTATATTCCAAATAATTTCGATATAAATGCTATATACAATATATCAAACATGTGTTGATACGAACAAAAAGCCCATTGTATAATATATGATTGATCTAATGACGCAGAATATGAACATGTATGTAAAGAAGAAGAAACGATACAATACATAACAAGGAAGCAGAAAACATAAAATCAAAATAGAAAAATTTAAACGACAAAGACATTCTGCGCCATATAAACACAACATCACCACCAAACACAAAACTCCAAAGTTGTATTTTTTCACTCTTTCTATCTCTCTGACAAGAAAACAGTATTTAAAGTTGTATGAATTGCATTCATAAAATGCAGAAATCCCGACATTGGCAACATGTTTTGAACACTATTCATAAAATATACGAACTATTCTTCTTCAGTGTTCTGATGAATGGTAGGGTAATGATAGTCACCTCAGAGACTTCGTAGATTCCTAAAAAGTTGATAAAATCTTAACAGGGTTCACATACGACTGCAAAATGATCGTTCACGCTACGAACCCTTTGTATCGGCCTCATATATAATTTCATGCGAGATTAATCAATAAGAAGGTGAAACATAACTAATAAAAAACAAATATATATTTAAATAGGGGATACTACGACATTATATATTCTTCTATTATTTTTATGCAAGTTTTGTGAGAAATTTCTATAGTGTTAACAATGTATTTTATAAAATATGAATATCTCATACACCTTATTTTACCAATAATGACAATTTTCGGAATAGACGTTTTTAATTTGTTTTAACAATGTTCGTTATTTTCTATTTCAAATTACTTTTTATATTATAACAGTTTATATATATTTATAGTATTATATATATTTACAAAAGAAAATTATAACAATTTAATTTTTTTATTATTGATTTTTTGAACCGTTATTTATGGAACTGCATTGAAATCAATTTTGTTTGTTGGTGTCTAACGCTTTTGGCGTAAACATTTTCTTTAAATACATTATTATTGTTTGTTTGTTAATATATTTTTTCTTCTTTTTTCTTGTACTTGTTTTGTCGTTTTTGGTCAGTCAGTCAGTCAGTCCAAAGAAAATGCTATTTCACACCAACACACACACTCATTCACACACACTTCCACACAATAGTTCAATTGACCACAATATCTGCTCATACATTGTAACTGGAAATTGGTGCCACTCGAGAAAATATTTCTTTTCAAAAAGAGACTTTGGTGGCTCAACAACAACAACAAAATATAATATTTCAATAACCAACAGTCAGTCACATTTTGTTGGCCAATGAGTGTGTCAGTTGGTATTTTTTTTTTTTTTTGACAAAACCGTTATTGCTTGATTTTTAAAGAATAAAAAAACCAATAAAATTGCTGTTTCATAGTTTTGAAAACTGTTAACGTTTTGTGTGTGTGTTTTTTTTTTTGGAATTTTTGAAATGAAAAATTGGAAAATAAAGACAAATAAAAATGGGTTATAGTTGGTTCGGTAGATCACATGAATCTCGTAGTCAATCATTAGTATCTGGATTTATCTTTGCCAGAGGAAGTTAGAAAATATAATTTTATAGGAAATAATATATCGAAATATATCGGATAAGATAGGTAAACTGCTCAGACCCTAATAATCAGAAAAATCGGAACAATATTTGATACTCGGTACGTTTATGGAAATCTATGTGTGAACAAACTTTCATTAATATATTCGCAACAAGTAAAAATGTCGTTAAATGTTGCTGGGCCGTGTGACCGCTGACATTTTTCGAAAAGTATCACAGAAAGCATCATTTTTGAAAAAAAGTGGCACAAATCTTTTGAAAAGGTGGCACAAAAAGTGGCACACTATTTTGCTACATATTAATATGGAATCTGATGAAATTATATATGGACGGTACTTACAAATTATAAAATCGGTCAAAAGCTAAGTCTTTTGTTAAAATATTTCGATGTTTGAGACGATTTTAACAAAATCCACATTATTCTCATCCCAAGCGTTTATCTCATGAAAAGTCTTTTGTAGACTCTATTCGATACCCAATGGAAAAATTCGCCTCAATTGGGAAAAAGTCGGGTCTTAGGCGCACCATCTTGTATACGGGAGCTATACCTATATCTTAACCGATTCTCAACAATTTGGATAGGCTAAACAAATGAGACGTACTAAATTGCATACTATTGGGATCATTAATGTCACCTTCATTTGGGGTACTTTCCGTGTGACATCAAATGCACAATAACAATTCCCTGTACCACAGGATGTAAAAATTCTAATAGACAATTTCAATATAGGAAGAAGTTGCACAAAATTTCAAAAAGTGGCACATTCGGTATCACAATTAAAAATTGGCACAAGAGTGGCAAGGCCGGAAAAAGGTAGCAAAATTGCTACTTTAGTGGCACAACGGTCACGCTGGTATTCTATGCCTATATTGAAATTTTTATGTCCTCAGCCTTATGACTGATGAGGGTATATACACTATGCTATGGCAAAAATGTGCCCATCGAAAAATTGGTTTCAGAAAATTTGGAGTGAGATTTACAAATGTCCGTTTCTCTGGCTGGCTGGTGCGCACGATATCTCTCGAATGGAGTAACCGATTTCATCGTAATATTTTTTCCAAACATAGTTCAAGGTCAAATATATCTGTCCACTCCCTCTGGTACCTCTCCCACAAAATGGTCAAAATTGAGCTAAAAAAAATTATAATATCATACGAACGGATTTGAACAAAACTGTGCACAACCTATTGGTTATATCAAAACTAAAGATGGGACCACTACCTCTCGTAGATCCCACACAAATGGTCAAAATTGTCAGTAGTTATAAATCCAATATCAGTCGAAAAGAATGTCCGATTTGAACAAAATTTTGCACAACTTATAATCAGATCACGCCCGAAGATGGTTTCTTATCCACAAATGGTTAAAAAATCAATATTTATAGATCCATATATCAGTCGAATGGAATGTCTGATTTGAACCAAACTTTGAAAAACTTATTAGTTTTATTAAGCAAAAATCAAGTCCAAAGGTGGGACTCGTCGGCCCTCTCCTTCTGGTACCTTCATAACAGGTGGTCAAAATTATGAATGTTTATCGGTCCATATATCAGGCGAATGGAATGTCCTATTTGAACTAGACTTCGCACAACTTATTAGCTTTAGCAAGCCTAGATTAAGTTTGAAGGTGGGACCCATTGGACCACTTCTTCTGGTACCTCTCCCACAAATGATCGAAATTTTCAATATTTATAAATCCAATATCAGGCGAATGGAATGTCCTATTTGAACTAAACTTCGCACAACTTATTACCTTTACCAAGTCAAGATAAAGTCCGAAGATGGGACCCATTGGTCCACTCCTTCTGGTACCTCCCGCAGAAATGGGCAATATTTTCAATATTTATAAATGATCGCACGAACATTTTTATAAGTTAATTTCATTTTGTACAAAATGTTTCTTTTCAAATCACTACATTGATCACGTGTATGCTAAAAAAGCTAAAAAAAATGAAATTTCGAATGTCAGGGAAAACATATATAGTAGCCTCCTCAACAAACACCTTTTTTGAGAAGAATAAAAAACTCTATCTTCCCTTCCTCTTTTTATTTAATTTGTACCACAATTTCAACATACGCAGTAAATATATCGATCAGATTTCTTGTTCTCAATATTTCCTCCGATTAAATTAATTGCTAAATCAAAGTTTTTTATTTGAGCATAAATAAAAAATTGCAAAAACAAAAAATTTGAACCATTTTTTCTGTTATTAATTGTTGAAAATTTCATCATGAAATCAACAGAATTGTTTATTATTGTTATTAGCTTTATTATTATTAGTGTTACTGATGTTGTTGCTGTTATTGTTATTGTCGTCATTTTTCTTGTCATATGAAACCAGTGCACACTCTACTCTTTGCCAGCTACAGTCTCAAGACTGTGGTAGCGGTGGTGGAGCCGGGGCTGTTGGCTCGGGGTTTCAGTGCAAATAATTTTTTGTGCGAGAAAAAACACATTTTTTTATTAAATTTCATATCAAAATTGTTGAGATTTTCAATTAAATCAAATAATAAATAAATAAAAAAACTTGAGAAATGAAAAAGAAACAAACGAAGACAAGTAAACAATAAAAAAGTGGAAATACAATAACAAAAATTAAATGTGAAGACAATGGTTTGGTGATATGTTTTGCCAGGGGAAGCGAAGGGAAAGTACGGTAGTTCAATGAACAATGAAGGGAAGGAAATAAAGAAGACACACATGGAAACACGCACACACACACGCATACATATGTTTTTATGTGTGAAAAATATTTAATTTTGTGAATTTGGAAGGGGGGAAATTTATAAAAGAAACTGCCATCACACATACCAGTATTACTAGCAATGTATATATTTGTGTGTGTGTGTGTGTGCATTTACCCATATTCATGCTGCCCATATTTTAACTTAACTTTAACAAATGAATAAATACAAAAAATAATAATAAATATTTCTTCTTTTTTATTATTAAATTAAATTTCAACTTTTTTTGTTCACAATTTCGAATTAAGTGCGTTTGCGATGTGTGAGAGTGCCTCTATCTACATTTGTACAATTTAACAACAATACTGACAGGCAGGCTGACGGTTATGGGTACAATAATAAAGCCAAAACGAATCAAAACCTCCTCCCCACCATACGAATATGTATTTCAACAGCAAGCCAAATTTGTATTTTATTTCATTTCATTTTGAGGTTCGAGTTTTGTTTTTTTTTTAATTTTTATTTTATTTTTCATTCAATTAAAGTTTTATTTCTGTTGAATTGTCTGGCCATTACTGACAATTATTTATTTCATGTGTGTTTGGTACGGAAATACTATTATACATATGTACATACATTTCGGGACCTACAAAAAGAAAACAATGGGAATTGGTTTTATTGTTTTTTTTTTTCAAAAAAAGGTTTTTAAAAAGAACCAATTTTGTCCAACTACTGAACACTCAAGATATAGTAAAAAAGTCGTTATGTTCGACTGTACCGGACCTGTAGGTCCATTCTGCAACTTTTTAACAACATTCGATATTGTTTATTTTACAACAATTTAATTTGTTTAAAAAAATATAAATAATTAAAACCATTAAAAATGTCGTGTCCCCACGAATTGTGCAATATTGTTACAGATGATGCATTATGTGTAACGTGTTGGTTTTCAACTTGGCTTTGCCTTAATCAATGGCATGTAAAGTGTGCCCGGATTAATTCAAGAGTAGTGGATACAATTAGGGAAAATGTTGGTGTTCGTTGGTGCTGGGTGAATTGTAGAAAACTTTCTGCCGACTTCTACAATTTTGTAAAAGATTTACGACCGGAGTTAGCATCGATAAAAAGTTAATTTTCCTCATTATTTGAAAATTGAAAACTTTTCTTCAATGTTCGAGAAGTACCAAGATCTAGGAGAGTGTCATCGCCGTCAGTTTCTGGAAAGAAACGCAAGAGATCTACGAAAAAGACGCCAGATAAAACTTTGCCTAGTCGTAAAGCCTCGGTTTCTGCTGGGAGTACTGTATCACGAACAGTTTCTGAATGTGTCATAGATACAACTGAATATGTCCTGTGAAGAATTTGTTTATGCATTAAAATCCCGGAATGGTAAATTACAACCACTTTGTGACACAAAAGTGTAATCGATTGGAAAATTCTCCTAGGACCATCAAAATACTTTTAAAATGCCTGGACCTTTTATGGGGATTATACGCAAAGATTTTTGTTTGTTGCAGCAGTTTTATATGAAGTAATTCTTTCTTGATTGATTTATCCAGGTTCTGGACTTGTCTCCATATTATGAAATTCAGCTACTTCAACAAACAACAGTCACAGATCTTCCGGAGTAAGTTGATTATGCTTGACGGGCAACTGAATAAAAACAAAGAGGTGTGCGAGCTTGTTCCACAAACAATAATCAATTCTTTAGTAGTGAGCTTCGAGGTCGGCATTCACTAAGTATTAATTTAGAATTTTGAATGTTGGACCTATCTCTCCCCATAGATCATGCAAATCCTTCCTAACACGCGTGGGTGGTGGAGTTCTATCGGTTATATGATCGTGAAGATGATTCTCTCTGAAGAACCCGAGCAGATAGTGCGTCGTCTCCACATATTGATAGTCCACAGGTGTCATGAGGAGATACCCTGTTTTCTCAGGGCTGCGTTCTGACCGTTCTGAATACTTCTTCATTGCGTCTCACTAGCGCATAGCTGCACAGTCCGATCAATCGCTTTACAAATAGCCAATAAGGTTTCCTTATCTGCGCCTCAAGTGATTGACTTGACTTAAGGGCCTATTTATAACCTACACAATTATATTGTCAGGGTAATATAGCTATGTGTGGCCACAAGAATTAGCAAAGTCGCGAAATATTGGTCCTAGACCCGATTGACATATATTGACTAGCTGACAGGTATGTCCGTCCAATATAATTTGTAAATATGATATATGGCAAAGTTATGGATCAATCTTCACGAAATTTTGCATGTAGAACCAGTTCTAGCCAGAAGGAGTTTTTGGAAATGGACCTTTAATATTTGGGGGATAAAATGGACAAACTACTTAATTTTCCCGTTTTTCTGGTCACTGCAGAGTCCGCAATTATAACCCGAACATCACGAAATTTTATATGGGAAATAAGCATGACTGGTTTAATAAAGTTGACAGTATATGCTAGAGGAGTGGTTGACCTTTAAATTGATACCATTATATTATTGTATGTACTCGGATGTTGGAGTTATAAATAAATATATATAGGGGTCTATCTATGCTGACATTGTTTATTATTACCATAACCACACTAGAGGGCGGAAATGTAGCACTGATGGCTAGGTCAGGGACGACGCATGATTATCAGATGATATGTAGGGGATGAAAGGACACGAAAATTATATTTTTGTCTGGTTTTCTAGTCGCTCTAGACGGTACAGTTATAAGCCGAATATCACAAATGTTCCATGGGGACATCGGTTAATATTGAGCGGGTCAAATGAACCGAGACATTTGTGTGTAAAATACCTAAATTCGAATCCTATGGCGTAAATGTTCACTCTGGGAAGACCTGAAGACGAAAAAAATGTTACGGTAATCGAGAATTTTGGGCTTTTTGGTAGTCGGAATTGTATGCCTCTCTATGTATATTCTGTGTCATTTTCATCTCCGCAGTCCACGTGGTGAACAATGTTGCCGAAAATTTCGAGGTGGATATTTTCATATTCCTCTCATGGTTTAAGGCTGTCAAGGGGACCCCCATTCTCGATTTCAAATTCTGCAATTCCACCGCCGAACAATGCTGCCGGATTTTCGAATCAAGTGCATACGTAACGATCTCCGGAGACATCACCCAATCCCATGGTATTTTGTATCCTACACAATACGTTGGAGTGTTTATTAAATTTGTCATTCCGTTTGCAATACCTTAAAATATTCACTGGGCTAAATTTTTTATTATGGGTTCTCATTCGGTGTCACCATGTAATACTCTCATTGCTCCATACAATAATCTCAATCATATAACTATATTCCAACTTCACGTACTTTTAACTTCTTAAATAGTTTATTTTTATACTGATACATAATCAATTTTTCAATTATTCCATTTAAAGTTTTTTTCTCATTTAAAAAATTTAATTTTGAAAAAAAAAAATTGATTTATTTTTGAAATACTAATCTCAATATTGAGAATATTTTCACAATGAATACACACAATTGTACAATTCTTCATTACGCATATTTATAAGATACACACACAACATTAACAAGATTTATTATTTCTTTTTTTCTCACACTGTAAGTCGTCGTTTCAATTCTATCGACTTCCCATTGCCATTATTTATTAATTAATTACAAATCTACCAGATAGATACACACCATACCTACATAGCGGTATACAATTTATAGATACATACTAAATGAATTAATATTGTACTCGGGTTGTTGTTGTTGTATTCGTAGATAACTACAATAATGTAAAATAGTTCAGTCTTTTGTGGTTACGCTTTGTTGTTGTTATTATTATTATTATTTGTAATAAAATGTAAATGAAAACACTAAAAGAAAAATAAGATAACAATAACAACAACAGAAATTGTATATCAATTTATAATAAACGTAGACAAAATAAAAATCCAACGACTGAACGAACGAAGAGACGAACGAACAAGGTAAATTGTGAGACAATAATATTACAATAAAAATAATAATAATAATAATATCATCGTCAACACGAAGGAGAAGAAGCAGCAGAACTGTTGTTATTGTATGCATTGCATATTAAATTACCCACCTGAACATTGGCCAATGTTGTAATTTTTCGCCATAATGAATCTTCGCCAAATATCGAAATCATTTGAGTGCTGCAATTCACATTCGATGAGATGCAAATGCGACATAATTGAACATTTGCTGTCGCTGCAGCTGTTGTTGTTGTTGGTATTGGTGGTGTTGGCGACGATAATGATGACGATGGTGATGTCGACGACAATGACGTTTTTGTTGTCGTCGTTGTAGTTGCTGCTGCTACTGCTGTTGCTGTATCCATATTGATGACATTTAAATGACTGTTATTGTTTGATTATATCACAACTACATTGGCACATCACACTCATTTGCAAATAATTCTCTCGCAAACACACTTTCTCTCTCTCTCTTTATTTCCTGCGCTTTTGTTTATTTTTGTTTTACTTTTTTTCGTTTGTTATTATTTAATATGGCTGCGTACGAACACTTGTCAATCAATAGAAAGATCTCTTGTAATGATGATGACCTTTCTCATTGATTTGCTCCGCACTTCACTCTCTCTGCCTCTCTTTCACGAGATAAATTTTTTGGTTACAATGCGACACTCTGTTATGTTTGATGATAAATCAATGTGAATTTGTATTTGTAAAGGTTGGATGGAAAGGTTTTAGTTGTGGGATTTGCAAATTATTATTGTTTTCAGATGATATCCGACAAGTGGTAAAAAAAAAACAACACACTGTAATAACAACAAAAATATCATATAATAATTTCTCGTTTCGTTTTTTTTAGAAAGTTACAGCAATTGTATCTTTCTTAACACGCGATATTGTTGTAATATTTCCTTATTATTGTTGCTGCTGCTGTCGCTGAAGGAGATTCTATTTTCAAGTTTAACCTATCGAACTGTCGCAACTAAACATATGGAATGATAGACAACATCGCATTACGTCGTTTGGATGTTGGAAAATTGGTTGGTTGTGTGATTCTCTAGGTTTGAGTGGGTATTGTGACATGTATGATGCACAACATGTTTTATGCATGTGAACGAACTTCGGAATAATAAGAACAAAACACAACACAACCAGACAGGGATGGGAGTTGCTTGTTTTTGCACCTTCGAGACTATAACAAGTTAAAAAGACGACAGTCAATTCGATCGAGTCGAACATTTTATACCCTCCACTAGGATATGGACTTTCAATATATCGAAAATCGATCGGGATTTATGGAAGGGGGGTGTCATAGTAAATTATTGCCAAGAGAAAATGAAATAAAAAAAAAAACAGAAAATTGCAGATGCAGAAAATTGGTACCGAAAAATGTCGATAACGTAATATGAAGGCTATACAAAATCATTGAGGCTAGCAGTATATTTGGACCGGGCCGATCATATTATACCCTACACAATTGCCGCTGAACTTTTACTTTCTGCGGATCTGTATTACCAGTCTTGGTAATATTTCTCCACATTGAACACTCTTGACCGACTAGAGGTCAAACAGCCCTCCAGTGTGGTAATGGTAATAATAAATAACATCTGCATAGATAGACCCCCGTAAATATTTATGTATAACTCCCACATCCGAGTATATCAACTTCTCGAAGTTCTCCAGTCTATGTTCCCAGGCTCTACATAAAAAATTTCGATAAAAAAATTTTACGATACAGACCACAGTTGTGGACCAATCTTCGTCCATAACTGTGGCCTGTATCGTGTTTACAAATTACAATGGACAGACGGGCGGACACACATATTTAGATAGACTCAACTAGTCAAGATATGACTATCGGTATACTAAAAGGTGAGTCTATGACAACATAGTTGAGTAGGGTATTCAAATGCACTGAAATTTATAAATTATGGCAATCAAAGAGAACCCAATATATCAACAAAGAGTAAATTTTTTGGAATAACATCACCAAAATACCGAATAATGGAATGAAAATGAAATGAAACTAACCAAATGTTGCTAGTAATCGAGGCATTGAATCAATAAAATGCTAATTTGATCATTGGGTTTACTATTTCTCGCATTCTCTACCTCGGTGAGGAGGTTATGTCTGTTTGTTTGAGAAACTTTTTTGGTTTGGCTATCTATGATAATCAAAGTTTTTTTTCTATAGGGTGAAGATTTGATGATTGCGCTGGTCATTATAAAACCCTTATTTTCGACTCCCTCAACCAATGTATGACATGCTTTTTTGATGTATGTTTGAGGTTATTATCATGCTGAAATACCCAAGCAAGCGGTATATTTTTATCAGCGAAGGAAATCATTGCGTTTTCCAACACAACCGATCCATTACTTCATAAATCTCGTTAATATATCGAACTCCCTAAAAAGAAAAACAGCCCAAGACAATTATTGACCCTGCTTCATGCTTACCAGTATCCTTGCAATACAGTGGCATGAGTCTTTAATTGAGCTTTCTCGCGATAATTTTTTCATGTCTGAGTCTTTAATATTTAACTTTAATTCTTTTCCGACAGCCAATATGGCTTTCAAATTTTTTTCAGTAAATAAAAGAGTTTTCTTAACGGTTTCCGCTCCGCTCCATTTTATGTATTTTCGATACAATGTACCATTTTTCAATCGAAGTAATGTAAGTTGGTCCCGCACCAATTTCGGTATTTTCATTATCCTAGGATCAAAACCAATATTAACTGTAATTTTGCATTACGGGATCTCTGGGGGTACTTAAGTTACTGGTTTACATAAAAGATAAAATGCTCATTGTAGACAACTTTCAAATGTCTCAACCGATTTTTGGAGGTTTGGATGCTCACGAGGAACTTAACGATGTTGTTACTTGTTGCTTATACCATCAACCATAAGGTGTAGTGTATATAAAATTTATTATTCCGTTTGAAACACCTCGAAATTTTTGCCAGAGACCTAATATAATCTTGATCAGAATAATATTCTATATCGATTTAGACATGTCCATCTGTTAATTCGTCTGTAAAAATCACCATAGAGAACGCAATGTTGACGTTATGGTAGAGCCATCAAAAAACGTCACCTTAAAATATTCGGTATTTTGAGAATTTCTGGTACTTTTATGAATTGGCTTTAATTTGGTATTTTGAATTCTCATTGGGTAGCAAATTTTCCTAACAACAATTTCAATAATAGTTCACAATCTAATAATTCAAATTCTCCTTGACTAAAGTTTCGAGGGTAGACTCCTCTCATTATTCGGAACTTTGGGATTTTTAGCCAAGTTTTTCAAACGAAATGATCATACTTTTATGGTTTCATTGGGTGCCAAAGTTCTCGAGGCAAATTCGTCATATAAAAGCTGCGATAGGTTTTTGTCATTTATAATGTACACATCGTACACAAAGTTCGGCCTAGTCGAACTTAACAATTTTTTAACTTTTCCAAAAATAAATACACAAAGATTTATTTCGATTACGAATTACAATTTCCCATCTCTGGAATCCGGTCAAAACACGAACACAAGCACATAAGAACAATGCATTGAAATCAACAAAATATCAACAACAAGTGTGTATCATACCGCCGCAAAACGTATCAAACCAACGAATCGAACAGTAAACACAACGAACGAACCGAAATGTTGAATGTGGATGTGGGTTGTTGCCAGAAGAACCCGAACGCCACACCAAAGAATGTGGAAATGTTATGCGAAAATAATGAAGGCAAAAAAAAACCGGCGGCAGCAGCAACACCAGCAGTTGGTGCTGTCGCTGCTGCAACAAAGAACTTGGCAAACAATTTATCACATGCCACACACCAACAACAAACCAAATGAGTATGAGTACACAACAACAACAACACAAGGAAATTATATATTTTCAGCAACAACAACAAGAACGCTAATGTGAATAAGGAATTAGTAGTATCCATCTTCTTTCACACAATTCTGCAGGGTTGGTAGATATGGATTTTGTTTTTCGTTTTAATATTTTGTTTTTTTTTCTTGTATTTTTTTAAATTATTTTAATTTTCCTGTTTGGTTTTTGTTATTTTAATTTTTATTAAAATTTAATATTTATTTTAATTTACACGCACATTTTTTATTTATATTTTTAAATATTAAATAATTAAATCCACACACACAATAAATAATTAATTATTTTAAATAAAATAATTAAAACCACCGTACACACACTCACACACAAATAGTTTCAAGGAAACGAATCCGGAAAATAAAAAAAATATATCCAAAAAAGTTATTATCATCAACAAACCGAGAAGAAGAAATTATGCGGCGGCAATACGAAACGTCATAATAAAACTCGTAACGTAACGACAACCGACTCGGTGATCCAATAACGAAAACTGACTGCGGCTGACTGAGTGTCTTGTGTATGGCGGCTCAACGACAACGCGCGACTCTAAAAAGAAAAACCCACAGAATGCTTAGAGCTCAGCCGGCTGCACTGCCGCTACAGCGCGGCTATGCCAGTGACTATGACGTTGACGGTCCGTCGCTGTCACCACTAGCTAGGTATGTTGTCTTGCTACAATATAGCAAGCAATAATAATAATAACAATAATAAAAATAATAAGTTACCGGTGTGTGCTGTGCGGAGTGAAAATCGTAATGACGACTAGATGACAGGGGGGAAGGGGATGGAGGGGGGCGACCAAGAATAAATGATATCTAAAATGAAAAGTAGTAAGACAAACACACACACACATAAACATGATGGGGAAAAATAGTAATAAGAATAAGAAGAAACGTTACTGTTTGCACATTAATAAAAATACACGCACACACACACCCGGAAATATTTAAAATCACACACACATATCTCATTTCAAATTGATATTCCCCCATATTCACAGCACATCATACAATGTAAGAAAAATTCGAAAACAAAATCCCAAAGCAGAACAAACAAAAGGCAACTAAAAATTGTTGTTTTTTAAGGAAAAATTACAATTACATATTTACACAAACAGCAACAACAACAACATCAGTAATAATCTACAAAACTAGTATCGCACTCACGCTCACCATCAACCGGCGCGCATTCTCACTCTGCACACACATCGAAGAAAAAACAAACGAAAAATCTCAGAACAAACAAAACGACAAAAATCTACAACAACTAGAAGATACTCTAAAAATCAGGAATAATATTTAACAGCAACAATAACAACTACAACTACAACATTAAGCTGGTTAACAGATGAATATAATTTACACCTCCACCCCTTTTAACAAGACATCTTTAATTCATTAAACACGCTCGCACACGCTTGTTATCTTAAGCGAAGTAAAGAAGAAACGAAAGAAAACAAACAAAACGAAAATTAAATAATTAAAAAAATGAAACTTATAAAGAGCTCAGGAAAGTCCATAATCTGGTATTTGACACATAAACGTTAGCTGATATTTGATAAAAAAAAGAGTTCAGATATTCATCCGATATTTCGGATGAATATTAAGATTTGTTCGGAGAGACATTGGGTTAGAATATGTACGAGAATATCGACACATGCCCAAATGGTCTTAAACCAGACTAGGCTTGCAGAGCAGAAATAATCCTATAGGAATTCATTGATATAGAACTTGCTTGCCAAAGTTCGAAGGGTTTGTGAAATTATTGAAGTCGCTTTCAGAGGTCTAATTTTGGTATTCAATGAAAAATTAACATTTTTTGAGATATATGAACGGATGTTTAATTCATAATATAGAGGAAGGTGTGTCTTTTACTATGAGTAATTAAAAAGAGATTAGTTTGATCGGGTCGAAATTTTTATACCCTGCGCCATATGGTGTACATTTAAAATAAATAAAAAAAAACAAACCGGGACCTTTATGTGGAAACTATGACATTGTAAACTTTCCTGTAGTAGGTCATTTAAGATCTGACAAATTACAGACTCGAGGTTGGGAAAACTGTGCACGAAAATTACGTGGGAACATTGTATCGATGCTATTAAAAAATATTGAAAATTTTTGAAGCCAGAATCTTGAAATTTTGGGTGAGAGTCACATTTAGTCCGAAGGTGTCAGATTGGGCTGGGCTTTTGGAGATTCAAACAAGAACGGCACGAAAAGTGGTAAAATGTACTAAATATAGTACCATTTGTATTTGGCGAACCGGTGGAGCTCATACGCTTAAATTTGGAAAGAGGATCACTGATGGAGTATAGGATAGATGTACTACAGGTTTTTTTTTTTGGAAATTCGAACCATATGTATTCGAAAAGTACTGAATTTGGTACGATTTCGTAGCACGTAAACGTAAAAACTTTGGAATGCAAATCAATGCTGAGAAGTAGGGTCGATATGAGGAGTTGGTTTTGGAAGTGTGTACTCATGTACACTCACTCTACTCGTCGACAGTAAGCCGCATTCGACAGCCCTATCCGTTCAGAGGTATTTAAAGCCAAAGCATTTCTGCAAAATTAATAGGCTAAGCAGGATAACTTTAACTGGCACATAGTCAGCAGTTATAGTCGGAAAGGACCTATCGGAGCCCTTCAGACAAGGTGACAGTTTGTCGTGTGTTCTTTTTAACATTCTGCTGTAAAAGGTCATACGAGACGCAAAGGTGAACCGAAATGGCACTCTACACACCAAACAACACATGTTACTCGCCTACGCCGATGACATAGATATAATGGGCCGAACATAGCGAGCGGTAACAGCCACCTTTGAACGAATTGAGAAGGAATCTGCCAGCAAATGGCAAGAAGACTAAGCTGATGGTGTCAACGCGCAAAACGTCCAGTAGACTAGGACCAACTGTGGAACTGGAGAACTACAGCTTTGAGGTAGTTGAAGATTTTATATACCTTGATAGCGCCATAAATAAAACTAATGCCATCAGTTTTAAAATTTGAATAGTGTTGAAACAAGACCACCTCCCGCCAGACCAAACTCACACTCTACAAGACGCTGATACTACCCGTGCTGTTATATGGATTTGAAGCATTGGTACTCATCTGCTTGCGATGAGGCAGCTCTTTGAGTGTTTGAGAAAAAAATTATCCGAAAGATCTCAGCCGATCGGCATCGACGGTAAATATCGGTGTCGAATGAACCACGAGCTTTACAATCTATACGCGGACATCGCACAGTGGGAAAAATGCAGATCTAGCGCGCAGAAAATAAAAGTTGATGTTTTACTGTATGTTTATCGATATTTTGGATAAGAATAGATTTAGATGGACAATTTTAATCATTTTATGAAAAAATTTGGCAATTTTTTTATTAACTCATTAAGCGTCGATTTTTTTTTTAGAAAAAAACTTAAATTTTTAGATGAAAATTACTATTTTGAAGCATTTGAAACATTTTATAATAAGCAACATTTTTCGTTATGACTAATAGTACTCCTAAAATGGGAGCTTCTTTTAAAAATTCCGAAACATTCGGAGGATAAAAAGTGGGTTAAGGGCAAACATTATTGTTATTATATATATCTTTATTATTGTTAATATTACATATCTAAAACATTAAACTATATATATTTTACAAAATTTAGGCGTTACTTATTAAATACTAATCACATTCAGAATCCGAGTTTTGATCTGAATTAGTTGGTAGCATTGGATCCTCCAGTAGTTTAAGGACATCTTCAGATAGTGGCTCACTATATCGATGGTTAAGAGATGTACTACAAACTTGATATTTTTGGATCAGAAGAAAATAGCAACCTATTGAAAAGATCCCTCATTGTTTCCTCACGACTAATTTTTCTGGTTTACAGTTCCCTGTAGATCCGAAAGTCCTTATTTCTGGATTCCATGGCTTCTTCAGACAACATTCCTATGGGCAAAGCTGCACATTTAATTATATCAGCTCCATGCACTAATATTTTGTGTATGCTTGAAGGCATATAGAACCAAGAATATAATTCCACGAAAAGAATAAATGTTTCCTCAGTAAGTTTTTTAAAAGACTCTGCGTTAATAGCATATCCACAGGCCATGGTTGAAAGGATGATACTAAATTTTTTAATTAATTTCTCATCAACACCAGTTACCGACAATGCCAAGCCAGGTTGGCTAAAAAAACGCTTAGCAATATTGCCATCGTTTGTTGTTCCGGATACTGACTAAGGTGTGTCAACAATAATGTGTATTTCTTCCTTCAAATCATTAATGATACATGCCTTCCTTTCTTCGAAAAGTGGCCGATCGGAGCTATTAATTTTCCACCAGTCGGTATGAAATGTGCAATATACATTCTAAACATCGAATCCTTGCATGTAAGGTAGACAGGCCGTATTCGTATAAGTTGATGTTTGGTGTTAGTGACGAAATTTTGTTGTAATCATTCATTACTATTGGTGTTATGTGCTTATAGCGAAAACCATAAATGTAGGTAAAACCGTGTATATATGAATGTTACACCAATGATATTTTTCAGGGTTCATAAAGTGGACCCTTTACCTGCGGTATTGTAGAAGACTCTTACAACCGATTTCAATTTTTATTTAGAACGTCATTTGGAATAAATGTATATTCAGTGCATGGGTTTAAAATCAACGTTTGGAGCAGCTTACTTAAATACCCTCATTTTCATACTCACAGCTATTTCTCTGGAAGCTTAGGATGGACATTTTGAACTTTTTTTCTTATCTGCTATGCTGTGATCTATTCCAAGTCATATTTGATGAATTATATCAAAAAAATTCACAAATTTTTAATTTTATTTGAACAAAACCTTAAAAAAGCTTCCTACACCAAATTAGCATTTTTTCAAAAAATTGCTATAAATCCGAGAGTCGCAGGAAGTCGCAGGAAAAAATTTAGTATGATGTTCTTAACAGACACACAAGAAAAATAAAACACAAATCAACGCTGAACTCGACTGCACTCCATACTAAACCCCTATTTTAATTGAAGGAATTTAAAAAAACGGACCTTACATATATTTAGCCCGAAACACCTAAATTAAAATAACTTATGGGTTATATAACTATACCATTTAATTAAATACCAATACTATATATCAAAAATGGACAAAATTTTATAATAATATATTCACAGAATGCACACGACCATCGCAATTTTATAGCTAAAAATACCATTTTTAACATTGGAAAAAAATTCTATTTTAAATGTACCGTTATTCGGTTCTAGCTTATTAATTCGGATTATTTTATACGGACTTAAGTACTCTCAACACTCTACTTTAAAACTGCATTAATGTTTTAAAGTTTCCTTCAACTTCATTTTTTTATTTTCTGCGCGCTAGATCGGTATTTTTTCCCACTGTGCATCGTATCGAGCTGCAGCGACTACGGTGGCTAGACCATGTAGTGCTAAATCGTACTATAATTGGTACAATTTGGATTTGGCTGAACCGATAGAGTTGGAACACTGAAATTTTGAGCTAGGATCACTATTGGCGTGTGGAAATTCGTACTAATTTGTCGTAAATTGTACTAGATTTGGTAGAATTTAATTTTTAGGTGCACCGATAGAACTGGAATCCTGAAATTTGGAGTTGGAATCACTGTTGGAGTATAGAATAGGGATATGGATGTAGGTTTGGAAATTTGTACTTAAATGCAAATACATTTGTTACAATTTGATGAACCGATAGTGCTGGAATACTAAAAATTTGGAATTACGATTACTGTTGGTGTGTAGAATTGAGGTATGTAGGCATTGTTTGGAAATTCGTACTTATGTGAATACCATTTATTCATTTTGGATTTAGGGTAAACCGATATGGCTTGAATCCTGATGTTGGTAATGTTGGTAGTAATGACATAATTTTAGTATAGAGTTAGATTTCTACTGTGGTCAGAATTCATTCTGGACATAATGTATGTCAGCCTCCGATAATCCAGAATGCCAAATTACAGTCGTTTCAGTTAGAAAATGCAAATTCGGGCGGCATCATTATATGGAAGCTATTCCAAAAAGCGGACCAAATATAGTTTGAAGTGCCCAAACCGCAGTACTGCTCTTGGTCCATAATTGCATCCTGCAATTTGATTACAAATTATATCGCTTCAGCTTGTCAATACATGAAAATTAAAATACTGAAAGGTGGGTCTAGAACTATTTAACGAATAATACCCCCACAACATAATTGTGTAGGATAAAATAGGCCCAGGTCACAATTCAACCTTCATACATTAAGTATGTACAAATAATTACTCATGTAAAGAACCCCATACTAATCCGCAGCAATGGAAACATCGATTAAACTTACAATGGTCTATGTCCGACTATTACTATGGACGAAGTATATGGAGCTATGTTGATCCTCAAATCCTATCCTCATTGTTTCGTAAAACGACAGTCAAATGTAGTCAGCAATGTTGGTATGTTTATTTATTTTGTTTTTCTTCTTCTTGCTCTTCGATTCAATTTACGTCTGAACAAAAATATGGAAAAATAATTTTTTAAGAAGAAATAAATAAATGAAACAAGATAAGATAGGATATTCCGCACTTTGTGGTGTGCCAAGTGTGTGCGAAGTAAAGCGGCGTGAGTGTATCGGTGTGTGTGCGTTTAAAAAGTAATATTACAACTACAAAACAGCCATTGAGTGAGCTAGCAAGCGAGCGAGCGAACGAATGGATAGACTAAACAATCAACCATCCAACCGACCGACATTCATACGCCGCGCATTTGCATTCGAATTGAAGAGATTCCGATTTGAGTTCGGATTCAGATTCCCAATCGTCGCACACACTGGCACGTCATAGTCGACAACAACAAGAAACCCTGTATGTTTTGCTATGACGTGCGGCTTTTTGTGTGTTGCATCTATCCGAATGCACTGGAATGAGGGGGGAAGCATGAAATGGTTCGAAGTTGGTGGCGGCAGCCCGGAAAGGGGCAAACAAAACAAACATAGGCGAAATGCCGAAACGAATCGAATTATTTCGAATGATTATAATGAGTGGCATTGCAGTTATTGTCGTAGTCGAAGTCGTCGTCGTTGTTGCTGTTGTTGCCGTTGTTGGTTGCATGGTATGGCTGGCCAAATGAAGGAACGAACCCCAGTCTGTGAGTCTCAATTTGTTTGTTTGTTTGCTTTGTTGTTGCTGCTGTTTCGGTTGGCGTCTCTGTTGTTGCTGTTGCAAATAGTTCGATGGCAGCGAGCATGGAATGTAAAGAAATATAATAAAGTGCACACACACACACGGTCGCACTCTTGCACAAAGTCACCAAAGTAAATATGCAAAAAATGAAAAGCAATAACAACAACAACAACAACGAAGACAGCAACGATAGCAACGACAACGTCGAAAATAAATTACACTCTCAATGTGAATGCATTGGAAACGAAAATGAAATATGTTTTTATTGTTTATTGCCATTATTTCAAATAATTATTTAAATTGAGAAGGCAACGTCAGTGCACAGTGGTCGCGTGAGTATAAAATGTAATTTTCGTAAATGTTTTTAATTTGTTTTCTCAAATAAGAATTTGTATTTATCGTTCTTATGAAATTAAAAATACATAGTTCAAAAGGTAAGGAATGGTACATTTGGACCGAAAGAATCCAAAATCAAATTAGTAAATTTATTTAAAAAATATTATTGTAAAAAATATATAGTAATTTTGAAAATATAATAATTTTTATTTAAAAATGCGAATTTTAGGGGCGTACCTAAATTCATGGATATGAGTAAAATTTTATTTATTTCAAAAGTATTTGAATGAATGTTACCAAATACGCACTGCGTATCAAAATATAAAGTTGGAAATGTTAAACATTGACAGTGCGTAATTTGGATTATTTGTTTATCGAAAATAAAATTCCAGTCATTGAAAAATTTTTATTTCTTCAAAAGTAAATATTTTCCGTTCAATTAAAAAAGTTTTCATCCATTTTAGGCGTTTTTAATTAACACACATTTAAATAAGAATCCTATAAAGATGAGAAGGTGGGTATTTTAGTACGCAACACATTGAATTAGATTAGAGCGTTAAACTTCAAAAATGGATTATTGTTTTTCACAGCATTCTCCAGCTCGATTTAAACATTTTTCTATGTACACTTAAATTTCAACTCCTGGCGACGAAAATTGTAATTTCCTCTTGATATTTGTTTATTTATTTTTCGCTTTATGTAAGGTATATGTGGGGAGGCAACGAAAGAAGTTGCCCTATAAAGTTTGGAAACAATTAGACATTGCAGTCGCTTGACATTGGATTAATTTTTTTTTCAAAAATTTGAAACATTGTGGGGGAGCTACCAGAACCAGTGGACCCATCTAGGCTTGGAAAAATATTACGATATGCAAAGTTTGGATGAAATTGGATAATCCATTCGCTTCATATGATATTAACAAGGCTCTAGATGGAGTGTTCCGATAAGTCCCATCTTCCAACATTATACAGGCATGGTTAAAATCGGATACTCCGTACGCATATACAATTTTTTTTTTTTTTAATTTAGACAATTTTATTAGGAGGCACCACAAGGAGAAGACCGGTGGGTCCCATCTTCCAACTTGAATTGAATTTGACATTAAATTCGACATTATAAATCCATTATTTTTATATGAACTGTAGGACTTTATTTAACATGCTTCGGAATGTCCGATTTGGGCCAAATATGCACCGTAACCAAACTTGCACATAATTGGCTGTTACAGTACTGTAACCGACATGTAGTCTCTAATTAGTAGCCTCTATACACTCTCATTCGCAGTCTGTACAGGCCAGGGTTTCATTGGGTAGCCCCAATATATGGTACCTCCCAATTTCAGTAACTTTGGAGTTTTTGCACGTCCTTTACGAAATTTTGGGTGTAATTTTATATATTTTGGAGTCAGATTGGGTGTCGAATCCTCCATTTGAGAATATGCATAGAATCACTTTCTGATTCGATTTACGCATGTCCGTCTGTCCATGTATTTTTGTTAACAAAGTACAGGTCGCATTTATGATCCGATTAGGATGAAATTTGGCACAGTTTACTTATTTGGCCCAAGGACGAAACCCATTGAAATTGGGAATAATCGGTTCAGATTTAGATATAGCTCCCATATATATTTTCGTCCGATTTAATGTAAATGGTGCACCAAAGTCTCTATATATCTCTCGATTTGCACGAAATTTAGCACAGCGTAATGAATTAGGTCTAGAATGATGTGTGTTAAGTTTCCTGAAAATCGGTTCAGATTTAGATATAGCTCCCATATATGTTTTCGTCCAATTTAAATTAATGGTGTACCAAATTTCCTATATATCATTCGATTTGCACGAAATTTGGCACAGCGTAATGAATTAGGTCTAGAATGATGTGTGTTAAGTTTCGTGAAAATCGGTTCAGATTTTGATGTAGCTCCCATACATAGTTTCGTCCGATTTAATGTAAATCGTGCACCAAAGTCCCTATATATCTTTCGATTTGCACCAAATTTGGCACAGGTTAGATTTCCTGAAAGTTGGTTCAGATTTAGATATAGCTCCCATATATATTTTCGTCCGATTTAAGGAAAATGGTGTACCAAATTTCCTATATATCATTCGATTTGCACGAAATTTGGCACAGCGTAATGAATTAGGTCTAGAATGATGTGTGTTAAGTTTCCTGAAAATCAGTTCAGATTTAGATATAGCTCCCATATATATTTTCGTCCGATTTAATGTAAATGGTGTACTAAAGTCCCTTAATATGTTTCGGTTTGCACGAAATTTGGCACAGCGCAATGAATTAGGTCTAGAATGATGTGTGTTATGTTTCGTGAAAATCGGTTCAGATTTAGATATAGCTCCCATATATATTTTCGTCCGATTTAAGGTAAATGGTGTACCAAAGTCCCTTAATATGATTCGGTTTGCACGAAATTTGGCACAGCGTAATAAATTAGGTCTAGAATGATTTGTGTTAAGGTTCCTGAAAATCGGTTCAGATTTAGATATAGATTCTATATCTGACCAAATGAAAAATTTTGTATCGGTTGCAGAATGAAATGTTCATGGATCCAATTTCATTTTACTTGTCCTTTAAAAATGCGAAGTCTGTTAGGATTTATCTGTTGAATATACCTATAGTGGTGAAGGGTATCATATAGTCGACCCCGTCCGACTTTACTACTTTCCTTACTGGTTTAGATGTGGAGGTTGTCTTGAAAATGTATATGTTCTTTTGTGTTCGAAAAGTGCTGAATGGAACTAAATGTGGAACCTATAGGTATTTGCTAAAATATATAATTGGAATTCGGATCACTTTTCAATCTGTATAATGAAAATAAAAAAGAAATTTCGGAAATTAGTGCTTATGTGTATGAAGAGTACTAAATGGTGATAACTTCGATATTAGATGTAGGAATAGAGGTGGAATTCGGAATTAACGTACAACAAATTATACAGTTTTCACGATTTCTATATCGAATATTATTTATTTGTTTTGTATTCCCTTTCCGCATACGAAGTAGCGGAAAATTTGCTAGTATTGCATATTAGGTTGTGCAAAGATTATTTCAAATCGGATGATCCATTCGCATTTTGTATGGGAGGTACCACAAGTAGTGGACCGGTGGGTCCGATTTTCCAACATAAATTTAGTTTGAAAGCAATATTGCGGTGTGCATATTTGACATCAAATCGGAAATTCCACAACATTGTTATTGGAATAACAAATTTTGAAAATTTTGACCAGGATTCTATATACGCTATGTAAATATATTACAATGAGCAACGTTTGAAAGAAGTTTCGATATTCCCTTCGTTTTTTATAAGATTTACTAAGTTTCAAAATTTTGACCCCTTTTGGAGGGGCGGGGGTGTACTAAAAGGAGTGGACCTATAAGTCCCATCTCACAACAATCAACGCCATGGTGCACAATGGTTCATCTTCTCTTGTTCATTTTTTATTTTTTCCTCGGTGTCTGGTCAAACACTATAGATGTCGTCTTTGGCCGTCAACGGTGGGCTTAGGGCAGCCATGCATCCCCTTGAGATTTAGCGTACGGCTCAATTAACACGATTTTTACTTTCAAAATATGACATATCGTAATCTCCGTATCGATTTGAAATATTTTTACGCTTTGAACAATTTTTAATTGCATTTCGATTTTACAAAGGGTATAGCCCTCATACAGAACTGTCACGTCTAATTTTAGTTATTTAGTTGGTTTCAGGTTCTGAGAGTATTAAAAACTCAAATTTTACTTATTTTTAACAATATTTTTATAGATATATATAATCACGATTTTTTATTAATGCCGTGTTAATGTCTGAAGTAGATGTTGGTAACGAGTAAGCAAGTATTATGATCGGTCAATATATAGCGGATCACGATTTTTAAAGAATTAAAAGAATTCATTATTTGGCGTATAAAGTCGGCTATAGATTTCTGGCTTTGATCTACGCATGTTCTTAAAGATCCGCATATTTTGGTGTCCCGTTATATGGGGGCCTTCTTCAAAAAGTTGACCGACATTCATAAATTTTAGTACGGAGCTTTCATATCAAACGAGAATTCAAAATACCAAATTACAACCACTTCGGTTGAAAAATGTGTCCAAACTGCCCAAAATCCCGCCCTTTATAGGGAGTATTGATCATTTATAGTATGGATATTTCGTACCCAATATGAACACAGTGATTTCGGTTAGAAAACGCACTCTTCGAACTTAACCTGCCTACACAAAATACAAGTTTATGTCAAATTTTGGCGATCTATGTCAATTCTTTTAGAGGCTAGACAGATTTCAGCAGACAGACGGACATGTCATAGAATTTTACGCTGATCAAGAATATATATATATATATATAAATTACCATTCATGGTCTATGCTGACGATTCTCGATCTTCGAATAATGGAAGTTGCCTGGTACTTTATGATCTTTGATCCCATAAGAAGATCCATCCGTAATATATATTATATATGTTCTATCCATTATTCACTGTACAAACAAACAAAACATAAGATCAATCATAACGTTCATATGACAATGATTAAGTCTCCATTTACCAGATGCCATATCCTTCCTTTTATGCCACTGTTATGGCGTTGATCTATTTATTATCTCCGAAAGACCTTCTCCAATTTCTTCATACACAATTTCATATGAAATAATCAGCAAACACAATAGCAACATCAAGAAGAAGGTATCAGAAAATACTAGTACAGTTTTACAAAAACGTTTTATAACATGTTTACGGTTTCCTCTGCTTCTACTTCTTCAGGTTCCTCAACGACGACGTCGTACCTAGTCTCTTATTTTAAATTACATTTCAAATAGAAAAAAATTGTATCTTAACTAACGTTCGTTCATTGAGCTTTCTAAAAAAACAAAAAATTGAAAAATAAACAACAACAACAGCAACAAAATTATAGAAACACAAATAACAACAACAACAAAAGACTAACAAACAAACAATCATATATATGATTTCAATATATGTGGACAAATAAAATAAACTTACTACGGACACTCTACATACGTACGTACGTACATTCATACATTCGTACATATCGTACAAGTACACCATACTTAGCAAGTAACTACCATCCATATACGTCTGAATGCCCGAGCAGCAAGTCGCTCTGGTTGTGTGTGCGTCGTACAACTCGTACTCGTACAACAATAGCAAAAGGCACACAATATCAATTATTCAGACATAAATTCAAAAATTCCATATTTGTGAACAAACAAACAAATAAATATACACGAAAGACCAGCACCACCACGACCATCACCACCCTACTCCACCCCACTCTGGAATAAAACCAAAATCGAAATGAAAAACAAAAAAAAATAAAAAAAAAAAAAAAAAATCACAACAGCGGAAAATGGATGAAGAAGGCAACGATGTCAGCGTCAACGTTAATGGCTACGCTGGCGTTGCCAACAACGTTCATCTTTATTAAGCCAAGAAGAAAAGTGCCATAAAAATATACAACTATTTAGAAAATAACTACAACAACAATAGCAACAGCAATGTCTTTGTATCCAATTCAATCTCACACACATACACGCACACATCACACCGGTAGTTAAGAAATGGTATAAAATCCCAACAAAAGCAACAACCTTCCGCATCATCATCATCACCACCATCGGTAGTAGCAGCAGCAGCAGCACAGTAATATAAGTACTTAACGCTATTCCCAGTTCCAACATCCGTAGTTTTTAAACACACGTTTCATTAGCCATTGTCTTCTCATTAATCACACATTTACACTTGCTCCGAGCGGAGGCAATGTTACCAAACGTTTGAGGATTTCTAAATAAGAAAATAATAATTCAGTTTGGATGATAAACAAAGGAATTTTTCGATAATTTTAGAACTTCTTGATACAAGCCACATAGATGAAGAGGTCTTCTGTGGGTTCTTCTCTTTATTTTTTATTACAAACTAGCATATGCCCGCTTCTTCGTTAGCGAATGTGGGAAATATTAAAACATGTATTAACATATTATTTTATTTTCATATTACAGAGCACCTAAGCTATCCACACATTAATATCGACAATAAAGGTTCACCCAATTTATTTTACCAAATTTAGTTCCATTTCATAAGTACCCACCTCAACCATCCAACAAAACTTCGTGCATACCCCGATCCTACATCATCACAATGATTCCAAATCAAAATTCAACTCTATTGTTTTGAAAATTCCTGCAGAAGTACGAATTTCCAAAACTTCTTACTTAACGCAATGGTACACCACCAAAGTGATCCTAAATCCAAATTTCAGGATTGCAACTCTGTCTGTTAACCCACAATTCAATTTGTACCAAATTTAGTACACAGTAGTACGAATTTCAAAAACATCCATCTTAACCCAAACCTACACTTCCACAGTGATCCTAAATTCAAATTTCAGGACCCCACCCGCAATTCAAATTGTACCAAATTTAGTACATAGTAGTACGAGATTTCCAAACTTCCTACTTAACCAACTCTATCGGTTCACCCACAATTCATATTGTACCAAATTTAGTACATCGTAGTACGAATTTCCAAAACTTCCTACTTAACCCAAACCTACACCCTCACAGTGATCCTAAATCCATGTCTCAGGATTCCAAATCTATCGTTTAACCAACACTTTAAATTGTACCAAATTTAGTACACATTAGTACAAAATTCCAAAACATCCTACATATCTTAATCTCACACCCCAACAGTGATCCTAACTTCAAATTTTAAGATTACAGCTCCATCGATCCACTAAAAATCTAAATTGTACCAAATTTGGTACCATTTAGTACCCATAAGTATTAATTTGTTAAACTGAATCCTGAACCTAATCCTACACCCCAACAGTGATCCTGACTCCAAATTTCATTGTTCCAGCTCAAATCCAAATTGTACCAGTTCAAGTACGATTTAGTACTTTTCGTACACATAAGTAAAAAAAAAAATCAAAACAACGTACATATCCCAATCCTACACTCCGACCGAAATGTTAATTTAAATTTTCAGGATTCCAGCACGATTTGTACCTCTAAATTAAATTTGTACCAAATATAGTACCATATAGTACTTTTCCTACACATGAGTACACGCTTTCAAAACCATTTCCTTATATCGACCCTACTTCCCAACCCTAATTTGCATTCCAAATTTCATGTTTTTAGCTCTATACATTCACATGCTACAAAATTGTACCAAATTTAGTACATTTTAGTACTTTTCGCATACCTATAGTTCGAATGTCTAAAAAACATTTTGCTATATCTATTCTACACTCCATCAGTGAATCTCATTTAAAATTTAAGAGTTCTAGTTCGCCAAATACAAATGGTTTAACATTTAGTACTTTTTAGTACTTTTCGTATCTTTCTAATACGAATTTCTAAAAACCCAGCCTTATCTGTCACCCGAAATTTCAAGATTCTAGCTTCAGCCGTTTCGTCTGGGCGTTGATGAATCGTTAAGTCAGTCAGTCAATCGCTTTACTCTTTTATTAGTATAGATAGTCTTTTTACTAATTTTGAAAACACCAATAGACAAGGAGGGCTAAGTTCGGACTGGCCGATATTTTTTATAACCTCCACCAAGAGGTGGATATTTGAAATACCGAAATCGAATACCAAACTATAAAACTGAATACCAAATTTCAGACACTAAAGTTGGAAATAGGCTAGATACTTTAACAGAACAAAAATTAAGCGGAACCTCTGCATATATTTTCTTTACCAAATGTTATCATATGTGAACTCAAATTATTTATTTATTTTGTTTTTTTTTTTTTTTTGATATTTTACATAAATTTTGGCTTCTACACCTGGCTTCTACACAATTATTGATTTTGGATCAATATTTATAATTTTAAGCAAGACGATTTTGTATCCAATTAGAACCTAACATCCCCTATTACGGTCGACAAACGTATTTAAAATTCACAAGATACCAAGATTTTGGGGGTCAACAGTGTACCCCCAAAATCTTGGTATCTTGTGAATGAGTATCAAAAATATCAAAATACAGTCAGTTTAGGAAAAACGTGGCGAAAATCCTCAAAATATCAAAAATCGTGGGTACAGTTATATAGAGCATTAGCCAAACATGATCTGATCTGGTCCATATTCGGTCCACTAATTCCCATAGGTATAGGCAGAATACAAAATACAGGAACATATCACAAATGATTTAGAAGTTATCAATTTAGCGGCACTGGAACAGTGATTTCGACCACTGTGCAAAGGCCCTACAAAATCAGAGCAGATTGTCTCTCACGGTTCCTCTTGACCCTGGTTAGCATTTCCTCTGCTAGTTGTTGCTTACTGGCTATTTTATTTGTATAAAACAAATGACACAAATATCCGGTACCACGATGTTACTCCTAGGTATCTACGAACGTTATTGACTGAGCTTGGCGACTGCCAGCTGCAAACCGAATAGCATATTTTTCCATTGCTGAAGTACATTCGAAATTACAGCCAACGCCATATATTTTAAAATGATACCCACTCGTACTAATGGCTTTAGACTTCGATCCTTTGTTTAATTATTGAAATTTGGTGCAGGCGCCCAGTCTCCATTTTTGTATCGATAAGGCGTTGGATTTAAGTTTTCAAGCAATAAATATTAAATTGGGGAAAAGAAATCCATTATTTTTATAATTGATTTTTTTATTTTTAACTCCTGGCCGATGTTACGACAGCTAAAGTGCCGGTCAACTTCGATCATTTCTCCGATTTTATCGACATTTCTGACTACCGGCCCACCTGTGCGAGGTGCACCTTTAACATCAAAAATTCCTGAACGGAATCTACGTAACCAAAATTGCACATATTTGGCTGTTACAGTATCGAAACCATAAACAGCATTTACAATTTTAGCCGCTTGGCTGGCATTTTCGCCTTCGTCAAAGCAAAACTGTAAAATGTACCGAATTTTCTTTTTGTTGACATCCATTTTTAACACCCTGTAACACACAACTTAATGCACCAAGCAAAAAACAGCAAAATAATTTTTTTACTGCGAAATGTCATCCTTTCATCGAGCATAAATTTCAAATTGTTTAATCGATATTTTACGAGAAATCTATCTATACAGCCATCTGCCGAAAAAATAAAGGATTTCTTTTTCCCCAAACTAATATATAGTTAGGCTAAATAAGCCAAAAAAAAAAACTAATTTCGAGGAAGCAAGAACTGATTTTCTAAATTTTTGAATCGGATATTATAATAATAAAAAATTTCATAAAACAGATATCTAGAAGAATGGGTTTTCTTATGGGTTCCTATCATTATTTTATTCGAATAATAGTTCATATTTTAATTTTCGAACTACAATAGTCTTTAAGGGCTGCTATATATATTTCTAGGCTAATAGCCTAGACAGACGACAGCCTTAATTTGCTTTAACAGCCTTAATTCAAATTAACTTGTACATTATCCTCATTTTTATGTGTTGTTAATGCACAAAATCAAACTGAATTTATACTGAATTAAGCAATTTCAATATGGCAATGCTGTAGAAAATAAATTGATTGTTGTCAAATTTGTTTACGTTTACGAAAATAAAAATTAGAAATAAAGGCAAAATTCTACATTTCATCAAATTTGGAGCTGTTTTATCTTCATTATAGCTGTTAGTTTTCCTTCCTGCTATGTATCAATTTCAAAAAGATGTAATCCTAAAAAATATTGTAAACAAATGTCAATATTTTCTTCCTACACACAGACAAACAATAGTTTTGAAACAAAAAACTGGTTCATAAATGCAGAAACTCTCGTCTGTCAGGGGTAAATTTTAATTCAAATTAAGAACTTTTTAATGCAAATTAAGGCTGTCGTCTGTCTATGGTATAACAATCAAAATTTGGCCGAAACGAATTGCAATTAAATTGTTGTCAAGAGAAATACAGACTCTGGCTGAAGAACTTGGCTAGAACCTTCAACATCGAAAATGACGCATTACTGTTAAAAATGTGTCTTCCATCTGAAATCTTCCGACATTGGTAATTTTTCATAGCAAAATGTGACACTCGATGAGAACCCAAAATATAAAATTAAAGCATATCCGGTTGAAAAACGTGCAAATATTCCCAAAATTCCCGAATAAATATAAATGAAAAAGTGTAAATTTTTACACATTCCCGCTTCAATAAACTGACAACTTTTCAGCGTTATGTCCTTCCGCATAATATGAAAAAGTGTAAATTTTTACACAAATGTTTTGGCCCATTGACTTGCTAATTATTGCTTCTCCCGTTATCGAGACCTTTATGCGAACTAAAGACAAAAATAATTTCTTGGTTTATATTATACCTAAACTAGCTGAACCCGTAGCGCTTCGCTGCCCCTTCTAAAGTTATTAACATTGGATAGTTAACGTCGAAAACTATTTGTAGGTATTTCGTAGTGTAATATCAGTAATAATTTTGTAGCAGCCGTTCTATGTATTAGTATATTTGATTCTATTCAATAGAATACAAATACATTTTTAAATAAACTTTGAATAACGGTGGTAATATTAAAAACAAATTTAGCTTGACTTTTTTAATCAGTTGTAATATTACCATACACAAATATATTTTCTCCAATATTAACATTTTTTTTCATTAATCGTTCCAAGGACACTACAATCCTTCATTTACATTACAGCAATTTTTTATGTCTGTATTCTCAACTATTTCCCCATGATATGATTGGGATCTCTTTCTCACTCCGATTAATATCGCTTAGATACCTGATTTATAATGCTTGTTAAGTTTGAGTGGTGTATTTTTAATTGTTTCATTGCCAAGAAATATTCACGATAATGCATTATCACATCATAATATTTTTACTGAACCTAGATATAGTATTGTTATACTTAAGAAACCATTATCAAGTCCGAAGATAGGATTTGTGGCATTTGAGTTAGTCATTTCCTCTATACATCCTCGAAATATATCAGCTATAATCATAAGCCACCATAGATTTCGGACTTTTATAACTTTTATTCCAAAATCAGCATTTCTCTTTTGGATATCTCCCATATTGAATTCATAGTATTTTTCTTCAATGGTGGTTGAATTTTTTAAATTAAAAATCCAAAATTTTATTTTTTTCACAAACTGACAAAATGTAAAAATTAGAATGTCAAAAAATTTTCATTTTACAGAAATTTTATTCCAATATGTAGATATCGGAGAGATGAAAAACAGCAGACGTTAGCAAAATTACTGAACTGGTGGTTTTTATCATTACTGATAATGGCGTAAAAGGGCCAAAAATGATGAGTCGAACATTATTGATTTGGACCAATTTTCTTAATTCCTGGCCACTTAAGATTAGTATGTAATTATCTGCGTATCATACAAATTTGTATGAGCCGATTTATTTAAAATATTCAAACATATGCATAGAAAATGAATATTAGTTCAGAGGTATGATTACTGTTATAATTCCTCGTCATCGCGGAATTTTCGAAATTTTTCTTGCCCATCTTACTTACATGGGTTGGCATGACTTACTACGAAAATTTCAGTAAAATCTATTTAGCGGTTTTGTGTCAACAACCAAAAGAGTTTCCATTTTCTACATTTAGATTAATTAAATGCAGTGAGGAGTACATTTTCCCCTATTGTACCACGCCAATTTTTATAGGGATTATGCGTTGTTGCTACCACGTTACTCAGACAAATGTTGAAGTGGGAATCTGTAACCCTTCTTAAGATATAAGCTTAGAAAATGAATATTAGTTCAGATGTATAATTACTTTCGATGATACAACTCCACATCGACGCGATATTTTGGAAGTTTATATAGCCTATATTATTTCCCTCGGATGGCATGATGTGCGGTAAAAATCTCAGTAAAATCTGTTCAACGGTTTATGAGTCTAGAAACAAAAACTTTTTAATTTCTTACATGTAGATTATGTAAGTGTAACGGAGAGCGCATTTCCACCGATCTTATCTCGCTAATATTTTTATGAATAATGTGTATTAACACCTACGATATACAGATATATTTTGAAGGCATTATCTGTAACCGTTCTTAAGATAAACGCATATTACATGTTCAGAAAATTTGAGGTATGTTTACTATTGATGCTATAATTCCGCATCCACGCGTAATTTTAAAAGTTTATATAGCCTATGTTACTTTCAGGGCATGCCCAAACATACAGTGTAAATCTCATTAAGATCTGTTCAGCGGTTTTGGCGTCTATCGGTAACATACAAACAAACAAAAATTTGTTTCTATTTTATATATATATATAGATATCATCCGATCACCATAGAGAACTGTAAATGTCATTTTGACTATAACCGGAACTTCATAACCACCCTCGCGTCATGACATTGTACCCTCAATTACAATTTTTCTCAATGTACGATAATAAAAGTAAGTAATTAGGTCAGCTAGAATTAAACAATGTGTAACCGATCACATTTGGCCGATGAAAAATAGTTGATTTCAGCCGATGTGCGAAAGCTCGCTTTGCCATGGTGCAGAACGATTCGTCTTCTCATGAATGATTTTAAATTTTCTCCGACGACTTTAGGCCAACAAATTGTGGTGTACCATTCATTGACCATCCTACGAAGTAGTTTCTAAGGTCACCTCTATGTCACTGTACCACACGCAGTATCTTGCATTATTCACAGACAGCATTAATGCTCAGTAGCACAAAGACCTATTTAAGGCGACCATTTCTTTGAGCTTGTATCGAAAAATCCTCGTCGTTATAATCCAGGTCAGTAGTTATAAAAATTGTAAATGTACAGACGGCCGTTTTAAGTCTAGAATGGGTCTAGTTCCGATTTAGTTTTGTGTTAAGACGCATTTTCATTGAAGGCATTACTATTTGCATTTAAGAATTAGGAATTATGATTACTATTGGATTAAAGGATTGAGGTAGCTTTAAAAAATCGCATTTATGTGTACGAAGATGTACTAAATTGTACTAAATTTGGCACAAGTTGGATTTAAGTGAATAGATAGATCTGGAGTTTTGAAATTGGGAATTAAAATGACTGTTGGAGTGTGTGATTGAGGTAGTTTAGAAAATTCATACTTATGTGTATGAAAAGTACTAAATGGTACTATATTTAGTACAATTTGGATTTTGGCTGAACGGATAGAGCTGAAAATCTAAAATTTGGAATTAAGATTATTGTTGAGGATTTCGCTATAGAGACAGCTTTCGAAATTTGTATTTATGCGTATAAACGGCACTATGTTTGGTACAATTTGGGTTTGTGTGAACGGAGAGAGCTAAAAACTTAAAATGTGGAATAATGGTTGCTTTTGGAGTGTAGAATTGAGATACGGAAGTATAGTACTTATATGCAGAGCTCCGATTTGCTCGATTTTACTCGCGAGTGAAAAATACTCTCGAGTGGGAGTACGAGAAGAGTACGAGTTTTTTAAGGAGTATACTCTTCACTCTTTTATCGTGTTTGGGAGTGCCCGCGAGTACTCCTTATTGAAGAAAAAGAGTGAGAGTTAAAACGTTCGAAATAGAGTAAGAGTTCACTCTAAGAGTGAAATCGATGGACAATTAAATTTGATTTTTTGGTTGTTTGTATGTGCGTAGTAGCAAACTGTTAATGTTGTTGATCTTTTGTGTGATGTAGGAAGATAGATCATATACATCATTACACATGTGACGAGTTACAAACCAAACATCACAAAACAAACAATGAACACAAACAATATCAAACGGAACAACGGTATCAAAAAAAAAATAGTAATAAAAGAGTACTCGACAAGAGTGGAATCTGCTCGATTTCGAGCAAATTTCACTCCCACTCGAATACGAGCGATGCACTTGCGCTCTTATTTGAGTGGAAGAGAAAAATAGAGTATACTCGTTTTACTTTTTCTACTCGCAGGAGTACTCCCGCTCGAATTCGAGCAAGTTTCACTCTTTACTCGAATTCGAGCGAGCATTTCGGAGCTCTGCTTATATGTGCTAATTGGTACTATATTTGGTACAACTTGATTATGTGTGAATGGTATGAGTTGAACTCCAGATTTTTAGAATTAAATGTTTAGTTTAGGAATTTCGAACTTATGGGAACATAAAGTACTATGGTACAAATATTTTACAATTTGTTTTTGTGTGAACGGATAGGGCTGAAACCCTGAAATTTAATATTAAAACTAGTGTTGGAATGTAGGATTGAGACATGGAGGTGGTTTGAAAATTCGTAATTATCTATACTAATAAAAGAAACGGCTGAAGCTAGAATCTTAAAATTTTGGGTGAGGGTCACTCTTGGTCCAAAGGTAACAGATAAGGCTGGGTTTTTGGAAATTCGTACTAAAACAGTACGAAAAGTACTAAATGTGATACCATTTGTATTTGACGAGCCGGTAGAGCTAGAACTCTTAAATTTTATATGAGGGTCATGATGGAGTGTAGAATAGATATAGCAAAGGGTTTTTTGGACTTTCGAACTATAAGCACGCGAAAGTACTAAAATGTACTAACTGTAGTATAATTTCGTAGCATGGATAGATATAAATTTGGTACAATTTGAATTTTAGGTGAACCAATAGAGCTAGAATCATGAAATTTAGTGTCAGGATCACTGTTGAGATGTAAGATTGAGATGTGTAAACGTTGTAGAAATTTTACTAATGTGTACTAAATTTAGTACAATTTGAATTGTGAGTGTGAGTGAAATCCTGAAACTTGGATCCTGAATTTTTACTAAGTGTACTGAATTTGGTACAATTTAAATTGTGGGTGAAGCGATAGAGTTGGAATCCTGAAATTTTTATTTAGGATTGGGGTATGTTGGAAGGTTTGGAAATTGGTACTACTATGTACATAATTTAGAACAATTTGATTTGTGGGTGAACCGATAGAGATGGAATCCTGAAATTTTGATTAAGGAAGTGTAGAATTTGGGAATGTAGGAAGTTTTGGAAATTCGTACTAGTGTGTACTATATTTGGTATAATTTGAATTGTGGGTGAACCATAGAGTTGGAATCCTGAAATTTGGATTTAGGATCACTGTGGGGTTGTAGGATTGGAAGTTTTGTTGAATAGTTGAGGTGGTTACTTTTGGAAATAATGTGTGCTAAATGGAACTGTATTTAGATTTGGGTGAACTTTTAAAATTTAATTTAAGGGCGATATTAATGTGTAGATTGCTTAGTTTTTCGGACATATGCAGTTTTCTTGGAAAATAAAATTATATGATAATACATGTTTAAATATATCCCACATTCGCTAACGAAGTAGCGGGTATATGCTAGTATGTACTAATAATGTGAACGAATAGAGATGAAAAACGTATATTTGATTGAGGTGGTGTTGGAAATTCGAAATAATAATCAGAAAAGTAAAGTAAACTAAATATGGTACAAACGAGAAGAGGTAGAACTCTGTAATTTAGAATGTGGTTCAATGAAAAAAAGATCCAAAGGGGTTTTGGTAACAATTTTGGTAACATATGGTAACAATTTGTACTAAATTCAGTGAAATGAGAAGTACGGTTGATATATGGAGGTAGTCTTGAAAATGTGTATTTATGTGTTCGAAAAGTGCTGAATGGAACGAAATGTGGAACCTGTAGATATTTGCTAAAACATGTAATTGGAATTCTGATCACTTGTGAATCTGTATAATGGAAATAAGAGGGAAATTTCGGAAATTAGTGATTATGTTTATGAAGAGTACTAAATAGTAATAAACTTGATATAAGATGTAGAAATAGAGGTGGAAATCGGAATTACAGTACAAGAAATTATAATGCATCCACGATTTTCATATAGAATATTATTTACTGATAGTAGTAAATTTCAAAATTTGTTTAAAGAGTAAAATTTGATGTGCAATGGTGAGTCAGAGATTGGCGTTTGAAATTTGGTACGAGAACACATTTTGTGTCATTACTCAGACATGTTTCGAGAAATAGTACACTTATAAGAAGCCTTGTGACGAACAAGTTATTTTAAAATATCAACTCATCAACTGAATGCTCCATAATACTCCATAATTTCTTCTATTTTGTCAACAATCTTATGGAGATCAACTACAGAAACAATAATAAAACTGGATTCCAAAATGAAAACAATTTTCACACACCCATACTGGTGGTATGTGGTATTCTCTCACCTTCGTAAACTAAGCAACAATAACAACAAGTAAAAAAATGAACGAAATTGGAAACAGAAACATAAAATCACATATTTCCCTGGCATTTCATCAACAATGATGGGCATACAACAACAAGAAGTCATCTTGTTACTGATCTTTTGTTCTCCATTTCTTTCTCTCTCTCTCGCCGTTAATCTCTGTGAAAATAATGAAATTCATGTGTCGTTGTTATTGCTCCGCTGTCACCAGTAGATTTTTTTTAAATAAAAAGAAATGTCAAGAAACTGAAACATTTGTGTGACTTCTTTTTGTGATTTGATGCTGGTGGTGTATGTACGTACTACGTATGTGTGTATCTATGTTTATATGTGGCTGTTGTTGTTGTCAATTTTAGTATCTTTTGTAATTTAATAAATGTGAATTAAAATGACAATCACAACAACAACAACATACGTACATACGGTATGTAGAGCTATTCGTAATGAAATGTGCAAATACGAATAAATAATAAAATGAATCTTTAATACAAATACGTATTTACCAAACACATACAGGAATAGACACATATGTTCAGATATACATATGAAGAAATCAAAAATATCAGATATTCACATGGCCAAATAACAAAAAAAAAAATATTTATTTGTATGTAAACCAAATGAATCTCTTAGAGCTTAAAATTATAACCAATTTAACTCGAATAGTGTTGTAATTAATTTTTTCAAATTTTGGGATGAAACTTTCAGCGTCTCTAGAATGGGGCTTACTGAATCCAAAATTTTGATTTGTATCCTTTTTTCTAATCAGGATAATCGACAGAATCATTTTTGGGATCGGACTATGTGGTCACGCTAGCACAGCTCTGGTTAAGGGGAAATTCGAATTTTGTTTTCCTATTTAATTCGACCAACTCTTGAAGATATAGTCGATTTATTGTGTCGGCATCAAACGACGAGAAGATCTTTAAAAGCGTTTTTCTCGAAACAGTGTTTTAATAATAATGTTTAATAATAAGGCGAGCACAATAACTCAAAAACTATTAATCCAATCCGTTCAAATTTTAAAACGTTATTCCCTACATACATCTACCGCACGAACTCAGGATAAATGTAATCTATCAAGATCTTTATTATTTTAAAACTTGGTTTGTGGTCGAAAATATGGAATAGGTCCGCCATTTTGTAAATTTTCAAGCGAAGTCAATAATCCTAGTTCATACCAGAGCCAGACATGTCCTCTTTCACACAACGTTGGAAATCATGCCCGCCATCGAAAGAAAATGATTTAATTGAAAAATACAACTCCAGACAACAACAAAAAACATATGTCAATTAATTTTCTTATTCTTTAAGTCTTCATTAAAAATGAAAATTCCCGAAATTCCAAATCGACGAAGAGATTCTATACAAATTGTTGTCGGCGTATACGTAATAAGACAACTTTCCATAACGTATACGCTCTCCGTAATTTTATTAATTTCAAGAAATCATACGATCCCCTGTGCAGCTTTGCCGTCCTCAGTCGATGAATTTTCGTGACAGTTACATTATCAGACGAAGGAAGCTTATTTTCTACTTTGTAGGTTTGGCATTATTCTGCGGTTTTCATATAAACCGAATACAAATCTTTCGAATAATTATGAATTTTTCGATATTTCATTTAGCGGCTAAATGCACTTTACTATGCATAACCCCTAAAAATTACGCAACGTGCATAAGATTTTTTATGCGCTTCAGATTTCTGTAATCTCCTATGAAAATCCACAAAAATACACATATTTGAAAAGAATTTGTTGCGAAACGCATTTTATTCGTGTATCGATGTATTTTTGACCTATTCTCTCACAGATTCGCAAATATGATAATACAAACATGAATGTATGTAAAAACAATTCGAAGAAAAACGCTTTTATATAAGCGAATTTGTTAAAATAAATTTTTGCAGTTTTTCCTACATTCAAGGTACCTATATCCGCCGTTTTATTGGGCGGAATTGAACATGGCTGAAATCATTAGAATAGACAGGTAAAAAGCTAAAATCACGCGGGATTCTACGGCATTTGAATGGACTTTTTTTCAATTTAGACTCAAAAAATAGGTTTTTTTAATAAAAATTTACGCACCAAATTTGCAACGATGATACGGTGAGCACATTCATGAGATATACACCAAGCAAAGCAAAATCACGGGTTCTACAATCCTATAATCAGTTTAGTCCATTATCTGGTTGCGCGTCCTAATTATAAGAAAAATTCAAAAAACACCGAAAATTCGACTTCAAAACTAATGTTTTCAAAACTCAGCATCAATTTTGGGTGGATGCATTGATTATATCGAAAAATCATACATTAGAACTATATTGTCCATGGGGTATTTTTTCATCTTAGTCACTGATCACATGTGCGTGCGTTGTGTAGATTAGCCACAAAACAGGAATGAACACAAAAAACTTGTTGGCTTCAAATCATGTTCACCCATTTTTATACCCTCCACCATAGTATGGAGGGTATATTAATTTTGTCATTCCGTTTGTAACTCATCGAAATATTCATTTCCGACCCTATAAAGTATATATATTCTTGATCAGGATAAAATTCTACGATAACCTAGCCATGCCCGTCCATCCGTCAGTCTGTTGTAATCACGCTGAAGGAATTGAGATAGGGTGCTGAAATTTTGCATAGGGTTGCCTTTTGTTCGCAGGCAGGGCAAGTTCGAAGATGGGCATAATCGGTCCACGTTTAGGCATAGCTCCCATATAAGGGTACCCTCCAATTTTCGGTATTTTGGGGTTCTTGAGCGCGTTTTTCAACCGAATTTTCTTATTGGGTTCTAAATGTCTCCACAAAAAATTATAAACATAGGTCCAATTTTTCTGGTAGTTCGTAGTTTTCCGCCGAATTAGCTGTAATTTAATATTTTGAGTTCTTAATAGTTACCAAATCTCTCCACAAAAAATTATGGATATAGTTCCATTTTTTCGGATAGCCCCCATATAAGGGAACCCCCAATTTTCGGTATTTTGGTGTTCTTGAGCGCGTTTTTCTACCGAATTTGTTGCAAATTGGTATTTTGTAGTCGTCGTATATGGTACCAAACCTCCCTACCAAAAATTATTAATATTCGCCCCCATTTTGGGGTAGTCCCCATATAACCCCCTTTTTATATTAAAATAGTTATCTGATTTGTTCCGCGTTTTGAGTTTGGTTTTAAGACTCTGTTGTAATCATTTCCCTGCGGAGGATAGCTAGATAAAAAATTAGAACGTAAGGTTCGATAATGACAACCTTCTGATGAGCATTCCTTTTTTCTACGATTCATCGTAGCCTTTGTACCCTAGGCAATTGTTTTTTAGTCATATTCAAGGCAATATCCTTGCTATGTCGATTTTACATTTGTTTTCTGACTCGGAGTTTGTATTTGAGTCCCCACCTGTTCCGAAAGCTCAACTTCTGTCAGTTGACTGGGTGCATGTAGAAATTCTCTCGACTACTAAGGTATTCACATCTGTAAAAGATACGACCACAATCACATAGTGACGATGGGACGTGAGATCACCGGCACCAGCCAGTGCTGGAAAAATAGACGATAAAGCTTGGCATTTTTTCACAAAGGTTGATAGAAAATCAGTTCATGTTTTGCTATTGCACCATATAACAGTAAAGTCCCATTTTGAGAATTCTGATTTTCCTATTTTTTGATTTTCCTACTATTCTTGTTGGGTCAAAAAACATCTTCAAGCTAAATTGTCTTTATAAGTCCATGTTTCGCACAATTTTAGGAAAGTTCATTTTCAACTAAAGGCATGTAATTTGGGATTACTGGTGCTAGAATTTTCATTATAAACTACATATCTTCATATTTATTATGAAATAAATATTCGATTTTTTATTGGAAGAAGTAAGTATATTCAAAGGATAACCGATTAATAGAGCCTCCTACAAACTTCTGTCGAAAATTTGTTCGTATTGCGTTTTTTCGTCTAAAATTTGTTATTGATTTTGAAATTCATGGAATGGAATATTTAACGTTATTGACAATGTGTGAAGCATTAAATACATACAGACATACATCGTTAGATATATGAAGTCATGTGATATATTTTTTTATTTTTCTTCTTTGTTTCTTCTTAACTGAACATTTCCTTAAAAACAAAATAATTGAATAATCAAATACCGCCACAAAATAAACTAAATTATTAAGTCGACGTAAAGCAACAACAATAATAAAATCCAACAGACATATTTCTTTTAAAGAAATATTTAGAAAAAAGTGCACACATACATTCACATTAAAAAACACACACACAGTCTCATATTCATGTGAACAAGAAACGCGCTTACAAAATTTCATATCGACAAATCTATAATAAAATTATTTCGTTTTGCTCACACAAAACAAAACAACAAAAAAACAGCTACGACAACAACAAATAAAGCCAAAGAAACATTCCAAACTAAATTAAAAATTTACAGCGCTGCTGCAGTTGACGTCCACAGAGCAGTTAACGTCGGCGTAAACAGTGACGTCTTGAAATGTAGAAGAAGAAAACTTATAAGCGCGCGACAGACAGACGGACAGACAGCATTGTTGTGTTCCAAAATAAGAAAATTTTTATTAAAACGACGAAACGAACAACAGCACCAACAACAACAGCAATAGCAACGAAAATGAACAACAACAAAAATAGAATTAAAAAAAGAGTTCGAATTGCTTGCTGTTCGCTCTCTTTGACCGGTGTGTACGACTGAGTACTCATCATTGTCATCGTCATCGGCACTTGGCGCTCACTTACATGCATTCTCAACTATGATTGCTACGATTGTGTGTGAGTGAGTGTGTGCATGTGTGATGTTGTTGTTTCTGGGTTTGTTTACCAGAGAGCTTAAAATTTGTGTGAACTAGTAATGGCACTCATGACAATACATGCCATGGATTGCTTGCTGGCTTACTTACCATCATTGCTGGGCTTTCAGTCAGTCACACAACGGGGAGGAAGTATTGTTGTTGTTGTTGTAATACTTGTTGTAATAATATAATGAGTTGAGCAGCGAATGCTAAACAGAGCCTGAGGAAGGTATAAATGAGCGCAAAAATTAAAAATATATATCCATATTCTAGTCGTTGAAACAATGTCAGCAGGTGAGGTGAGAATAAAATATCAGCAGCGAGCAGGGGGGTTAAGAGAACAAAGAATTTATTTTTGGCTAGATAAAACACAAACACACACACAGGAACAACCAGCACTCCTTCCTTCCTACCATATGAAAGACTAAAATTGAACCAAAAATAAACAACAATTTGCAAAACTTGGCTCGTTTGTTTGTTGTGTTCGTTCGTTCGGTTGGTTGGTTGTGTGACTGACTAACTGACAGAGTGTCTTGGTATTGGTGTTAATGCCTGGCCTATGCAGAGCTGTGTGCAGACGGCAGAAGGGAAGGTTAAGTTGAATGTTCTTATAACAGCAATTTTATGCTCACAATTAATATTGTTACATTGTTAACGACATTAAGTTCAAATTATCATACACTCGAGAAAAATAAGGGTATACTGTTGTTTGGGTTAGGTCAGTAATAAGTTTGCTGATTATGAAATATATAATGATAACATCACGAATATTTTTACTCTTCTGAAAAATTATGAAGAATGGGAAAAGATGTTAGACTAATGAAATTCACAATATATTCGTGTATATAGTGAACGCCAGATATAGATATTTGAGAATGATCAGGATGAAAAAAAAATTTTGACAGAACTATTTCATAGGCTGTGTCATATATTTTTTCGGTTAAACTGGAATACTAATACTGCGATTTCTACGCGCAATTGTGGCTCTAAAGCAGGAATAGGCAGAGAGGCGCCCTTTTGTATTTTTTTACACTGAATTACTCTCAAGGAGAGCACGCGTGCGGTGGTTTGCCTTACACGGTTCTAAAGTTAATATCTGAGGGTAAACCAGAACTTCCGCAACGATCGGTGCAATATTTGCAATTGTGATAATGTTAATTTTATAATAATATCACAATATGTAGATCCCTGTAAATATTTTAGTATAACTTACACATCCGAGTATACTCCATACATCATACCTCTTGGAACTGGAAACTTATCCGCTTAATGTCATTCAGGAGTAAATATATAAGCTATAGTGTGACACTGTTATTTTCATTGGCCAAGTCCCCTTCCCGGTGTACAATTTCGTGCTGGTACAACTCGTGGTTCATTCGACGGCGATATTCATCGTATATCGGCCCACTCCAAGAACTGCCTCATTTACTGCGTAACAGCACTGGTAACAGTGCGGATAGTATCAGCGTCTTGTAGAGTGTGAATTTGGTCAAACAGGTGCACCTTTTGGCCAACAATATCCTTCTCCCAATTTCAAATCAGATGTCATTAATTTTATTTATGGCAGTACCAAGGTATATAAAATCTTTGACTACCTCGAAGCTGTAGGTCTCAATTTCCACTGTTAGTCCGAGTCTACGGGACGCCTTGAGCATTAATACCATCAGCTTGGCATTCTCGCCGTTTACTGCCAGACCCACTTTGGCAGACTCCTTCTCAATTTGTTCAAAGGTGGCTGTTACGGCTCGCAATGTTTGATCCATTATATCGATGTTATCGGCGTAGGCGAATAACGTGTTGTTTGGTGTAAAGAGTGTCATTTCTGTTCACCTTTGACTCTCGTATGATCTTTTCCAGCAGGAAGTTAAAAAGGTCACACGACAAACTTACACCTTGTCTGAATACTCGTTCGGTATTAAATTGCTCCGATAGGTCCTTTCCGACTTTAACAGCTGATCTTGTGATAGCTAAAGTTATCCATAGCCGAATTAATTTTGCAGGAATGCCAAACGCAGACATGGCTTTATTTAAAGCCTCTGAACGGATAGGACTGTCGAATGCGGATTTATAGTCGACGAATATGTGGAATGTGCCGATGTGTTTTGTCGTGGGTCTTTTCCAGGATTTAGCGCAGAATGAAAATCTGGCCAATGGTGTATTTGCCAGGTCTGAAGCTGCATTTGTATTGTCAAATAATATCATTGACCATTAGATTCAATCGTGCACATAGCACGCTGGATAGCACTTTATATGGGATGGGAGGAAGACTAATTCCTCTATAGTTGGCACATATTGTCTTGTCTCCTTTGTGCATGAGACACAGGATTCTGAGGTTCCAATCATTGGGCATGCATTCCTCTAACCAAATTGTTCTAATCAGTTGGTGCATGCTCCTGATCAGCATTGAATAGCTCGGCTGGTAACCCACCGTAACTGCTGATTTATTATTCTTCAGCCGATTGAATGCTATTCTGACCTCATCTTGGCTAGGTGGTATACAACATATACAGTCATCCCTTATTAATTCTGGGGTATCTTCTTCACTGCCGCCATTTGATACCGGAAGATTGCACCAGGTATCCTTCTTTATCACTACAGGACAATGTGCCTGCACCAAAGCCTTCAGTTTTATTTTTTACTCATTGGTAAATTTTCCGGACTTCATTCTATCTCTTGTACATCTCGGTTTGCTCAAGTTTTTATTCTTCTTCTCTTTTTTGAAAATACGTTTCTCCTCTCTGTTTTTCTCCCAATAATTCTCTCTTGCATTGCATGTTGCTACTGTTTGCAGGGTTGTCCTACAAGCTGCGTTTTCAACATTACGACATACCAGACCGTATCATAGGTTTCATGATAGTGGTCTTTGGTACCCAAATGTTGCTTTTGCTGCAGTTTGTAGGAGGTGAACAATTCTTTGAAATTCTGCTTCTATTTTATTATCGGGACAAGGAGTGCTTTCGACTAGCAAGTGACAACGTACCCACTTGCTAGTCGAAAGCGGAGTAGGCTTCAGCTATCCGTTGTGTTTGCAGCTTTTCGACATGGGGCTACATGATAAAAGTCCGAATCGATATTCGCTCATCGGATCGATTGAACGTCTAATATACTGGATGAATGCCTTCCGTCTATCGCAACATGATCAATTTAGTTCTTTAATCAGGAGAAATCCAGTTGGCCTTGTATATACCGAGAAGCTTGAATCTGGTGCTGCTAACTACCATTTTTTTTGCTTCCGCGAAGTTAATCAACCTTATGCTGTTCTCGGATGTTTCTTCATGGGGGCTGAATTTTTATATGGTGGGCTAGAATATTTTCCCTTCCGATGTTTGCATTAAAATCTCCTAACAGAATTTTAATGTCATGGTCAGGGCTGCGGTCATATGCTGTTTCTAGGCGCTCGTAAAATCTTTGTCTTCGGTCGGAGCATAGGCACAAATAAGACTGATGTAGAAGAACTTCGCTTTTATACGGATTATAGAAATTCGCTCATCTACTGGAGTGAATCTGGAGACGAGGTCTTTATTCTCCTTTTAACCATAAATCCGCAGCCAAATTCATGTCTCGTTTCATCAGCTATAGTGCGTATTTATCTGATTTACTTGCCTCTGTCCCTTTCCATCGCATTTCCTGTAAGACAATAATATCGACTTTGTACTTCTGGAGTACATCCGCCAAAGCGAAAACTGCTACTGTTCTGTACAACATGCGCACATTCCAAGTGCAGATTCGCAGATCGTGGTCCTTTTGCGGGTTTTTTTTCGTTGCTTTCTCCAAGTAGGTGGTGTTTTCCAAGTGTGGGCAACTAACCCGACGATTCAACCCATTTTTATAGTGTGAACTCTCAGCACATATCAACTCACTATTTCAACAGGTGATGAAAATAGCTACCCTAGGTGATACCGCGTGGAGGTCAGTGTCCAAAATTCAGATGAAAGAGGAACCAAGATAAGCCTGGGCTTTACCATGTTAAAGCCAATCAGAGCCATGTTCTGGTCATTGCGACCAGATTGTCGGTCCAATTGGCTCCATTTGATTCTCTAAATATTAAACGATACATACAAAAACCTAATGCCGTCTTTGAAACCCAACATTATTTCGTCCATTGGTCCATAACTGCGGCCTTTACTTTGCAAATTATAATGCACAGACGTGCGGACGATTATATTTAAGGATATATTAATCCCCAATCCATAGGTGTACAAAATAAAACTTTGACTAACATTTAACTGCGAGTGTACAAGTCAAGAGTCATTTAAAAATAATTCATTACTTAAACTTAATTTTTATGTAAACACATTTTGCCGCACATAACCAACATTGAACGAACGAACGACAACAACAGCAACAACATCAGCAATCATTGACGCCGACTGAGGAAAATTGCTCTCTCACGACAAACTTTAGCAGCAGCAGCAAACAGATACAACAAACCATCCAAACAATAAAACACTCCGACACACACAATCATACATACAGACAATTTGAATTTCGAAATGAAATGCAAAATTCAAAGTAAAACAGAAATTTTATATGAAAAGAAGAAAATGTGTATAAGAAGAAAATGCAACAATAATAGCGACAGCAATAACAGCAACAACAACAATGGCAAACATATCAAATAATGCAACTCAAATATTTTGCACAGCATGAAGAGACAACATCATCGAACCGAACAACAAACCGATATTATTAAGTCAGTCAGTCAGTTAGTCGTCATACAGTCAGATATATTTGTAGAAATGTAAATGTATTAAGACTAGTCGTCAAACAGTCAACTTGACTGTCCGACTTGGCAATATACCTAACCTACCTGCCTACCACCGAACCAACCAACCAACCATCCATCCGACTTGTACTAATAATAATAAAAACCTGCATTTAAATAAACACGAACACGGTTACGATTGCTCCTCCGATGGTGGTGCCACATTCGCAACTATGGCGCTGTGTTTGGCTGGGTGTGTGTGTGTTTGATTTTTGTACAACAAAATAAAATAATAAATAAATGAATTGTAAATTTTAGAAATGCACTTTTTTGCTGGTTTATTGCCTTTGAAGAAATAGTCTTTTTCAGGCTGGCATCCCAGTCACTTCACTGCCACAGTCTGGGCGGCTTAAAGTATCGCCGCCAAAGATGGCAAACAAAGCGACAACGACAGCGTCGGCAGCAGCAGCATCAAAATGATATTTATGCCCATTTCAGCAACAACAACAAAAACGTCAGGTACTTTATGACTGCAGCATTCTTTGCTTCCGCTGTTTGTTGCAAACGCACTCTCAAGTATGCCGACCAAGCGACTAATGCACACACCCGTACAAACATTTCTTGGCATTGAGTAGCAATGCTGCCACTGACGTCTCTGCTCTCCGGTTTTTGGCGACGCGTTCTGAAAAGATTCATTTGTTTTTCTTCGGTACATTATGGCGATTGTTATTGCTGTTGTTGCTGTGGTCGTTGGTACCATTCGTTCTATATGAGTTGCGAATTGTGTAGAGGAAACAAACACACACACAGAAACATATATTGTATTTATTTGAAATAGGCTTGTAAAGATAAATATTCTATTTCTTGTTGTGCGAACTGATTTTAAGAATGCCTTAAATCTAGGGTTGCCACTTACAAGAATATCATAAAATATGGGATAGTGGGTAAACAGTAATAGACATTTAGAACTTCAATCAGTCTACAATTTGGAGTGATTTAAAATTTGGAAGATGATTAATCACAATTGACGTAATTTGCCGGATTTCCTCAAGCTCTTGATTATATCCTTTACCACACTGTGGAACAGGGTATTATTTGTGATAGACATAATAAACGTGATAGACTCACATTTACTTTTGAGAATATACACAGAATCACATTCTGAGTCCATTTGAAATTGTAAACAAGTAAACGCATCGTCAAGTTTGGCCGGGTCGAAATTATTATACTCTCTACCACATGATGTACATTCAAAATTCCTTAGGTCTATATGGGGACGTTATATGGTTGTGCCGAATACAGAAAAAAGGGGTGAAACTTGAGAGAATTATAACAAACCTTGAACCGACATAGACAATTTTCGGCAAAAAAATTGTTTTACCCTCCAATGGGGAAATCAAGCAATAACGTTCAAAAACTAACAAAATGAGACTACCCTTACATAGAGGCTATGCCAACAAATGGACTTATATTGATCAATTTCAGCCTTCCACAAGCCTTTGTAACTAATTACAACAACATCGGCGGGAAAATGTTGCTTAAGTCCACAAAATACCAAATATGTGATGGTACCGAAGATTTGATACCCTAAAATACCGGTGAACCATTATATGGGGGCTACCCGGAAACTTTGGCCAATCTTGGTAGGGCGGTTTTCTACTCAATGAGAAAACAAAATATAAAATTACAGCCAATTTTACTGAAGCAATACCCAAGCTCCTTAAAACACCGAAATGTGGTATGTAGCGTTATATGGGGTTTTCCTTAAAAAGTGAACAATTATTTAACATTTTTAGTAGGAAGATTTAACACCCCATGATAACCTGAAAAATCAAATTACCCGGAAACAGGCGCCAATGTTGAATATTTTTTACGAACAGTTTCTATTAAATGAGAATCCAAAATATTATCATCTCTTATTGAAAAACTAGGGATCTTACGCGGATACTGTCCGCGGAGTGATAGCACGTCTGTATTGTCTATGGTGCATTTACACACTAATTTATTAATATAAAAAGTGCTCCTTAAGAACTAAGTATTACAATATGACTTAACCTATCTTAGACTAATGTGTAAAAGAGAGAGAGTGTATCTGCCATAACCCATGGAGTGGACACACACAATTCTTTATCTCACCTGTGGCAAGCACGCTACACATGCTTATCAGTCTGTAGTGAAGATTACTCCCCGTAATATCACCCAAACATACCACATGAGGCAATAGAAAACTCCTATCTTATTATTGTGTACAAATATTCAACCAAAATAATCTCTTATCTTAAGTGGACTGTAGACAAAAATAGATCCCTGTTTAACTAAATGTTCTCCCTTTTTACACAAGAGACCCACAGCAAGACGTTCACTATCTTTATTATTTAAAAACCATGTTCACTACGTGAACACTTATTGATTCTGGGGTATCATCTTCACCACCACTATTTGATACCGTTTCTCCACTCTTCGGAAAATTCTTTTTGAAATTACGTGTTGCTACTGCCGCAGGATTGCCCTATAAGCTGCGTTTTTCACCTCATTAACATTACGACACTCCGTACCATTGGTTGCTTGATGGTGGTCTTTGGTACCCAAGTGTTGCTTTTGCTGCAATTTGTGGAGAGTGGACAATTATTTGCCATTGTGCTTCTATATTATTATCGGGACAAGGAGTGCTTTCGACTATCAAGTAGGTATGTTGAGCGGAGTAGGCTTCTGCTACCTATTGTGTTTACAGCTTGTCGACGTGGAGTTTCCGTGTTGTGTTAGATCGCACTATTGCCGAGTGTGACGAGTGCGAACCTTCAGTGCTACAAGGTAATGGTCCGAATCGATATTCGCTTCTGGGATCGATCGAACGTCTAAGACACTGTATGAATGCTTTCTATCACAACATTATCAATTTGATTTCTCGTTGTTTGATCAGGAGAAAGCCAGGTGGCCTTGTGTATATCGATATGTTTGAATCTGGTGCTGCTAACTACCAATTTTTTGTTGCCGCGAAGACTATCAACGGTTGTCGAACGTTTCTTCATGGAGGCTGAATTTTCCGACGGTGAGCCAAAAATATTTTCCTTTCCGATTTTTGCATTAAAATCTACCAGCATTTTAATGTCATGGCCAGGGCAGCGGTCATATGATGTTTATAGGCGCTCCAAAATATATCTTTGGTCTGTTAATCTTTGCCTTCCGTCGGAACATGGGTGCAAAAAAGACTGATGTAGAAGAACTTCGCTTTTATACGGATTATAACAATTCGTCCATCTGCTGGAGTGAATGTGGAGACGAGTTCTTTTTTCTCATGTTTACAATAAACCCTCACCAAAATTCATGTCTCATTTCATGGTAGCTATAATACAGTGCGTAATCATCTGATTTACTTAACTATCGGATTTCCTGTTATTCAGTAATATCGGTTTTCTACCTTTTCCGTTCACTGTGCGCACATTCCAAGTGCAGATTCGTAGATGTTAAAAAGCATTTAACACTGTATCTTGCTTCATTCTTTCTCCATTCCTCGATCTCATCAATTAAGTACGCCGAATATATTATTGCCTATGTTATTGGTTATTAGGTCCTTAATATTCATACAATCTAAGAGGGCTTGGGTCCCTTTGTTAGTGTTAGTATTACCTCACGCAATCTGGTGTGAGTTATCATAACAACTAATCGACACTTCGTAATCGTTTTCTTTTGCGAACGGGACTCTTGGATTGATTAATTTTTCCATCCGAGTCATTATTGACGATAGTGGTTTATCCGGATAGCAGTAAACAGATGCTCTCCTATAAACCATTTTCTTGGGAGTTTGTCATCTTCTCTGCGTCTACATCACTTTTGTAACTGGATGTTTCAACCTCGCTGATTTTTTGTGGCTTCCACATCTGCCAAACAACACAATCTTGAGGTAGTCAGCGTTGGACACGTAGTGCGTCTCATCCTTAATCTTTTCCAAAAGTTTACCACAAGAAGAATCCTGTTTTCCTTCTCCTCCCTATGAAAGACTTCCCACTTCTCAAAAGGCAGTGTCTTGTTCTGCAGACCAAAGACTACGAACATGCGTTATGTCGAGAACACGCCGCCGCAAACCTTTTGAATTTCAGGAATGTATCTTTGCCCTGCCATCTTGAATTTGACTGCCACGCTTATGGAGAAAATGGTGGCCACTAGCTTTCTCATGTCTTCTCACTCAAATTCCAGATTGGCAATATACTTGTTCGTTCCTTTTGCAAAATAGTTTCTTTGAACTAGTTTGTTTTGGAACGATCCAACTCGAGTGAACCAAATCCCGTCCGCCAGTACGTCTTCGGACGGCCAACAAGAAAGATACACTTTAAAAAGTGTAATACGCCCACGGGCTTATATTTAGCAAAATGCCGATTTGTTGAGCCTTCGCTTAACTAACACGTGTTTTAATTATCAAATTAGTCGAAATTCTTCGTATACTAAATAACCTATCAATAACCATATAATATCAACTTATTGAAGTTGAACCCGAGTTTTTAAATTAAACAACCAACAAAATTTTACAGATATATATATATTTTTTTTTTTTTGATTTTGTTACGGGCGTTATTCACGACATTAGGACGAGCTACTCGGCCGCTCAAGAACACTCAGGTGGAGTCCCAACCCGCTCATCCCTTTCCATATCCCGAATATGAACAAGAAATAACCGACATTAATATTACATACGAACACCTATCTCTTCCTACACTAGAGACTTGATGTCTATGTCTCACACTTGCCCTCCCTACCGGGGCTTACCATATCCATAATTTTAATAAGAGGCCCCAAAATAACCTACACGCACTTACCGCTCTTATTTCACCTTCGAAGATTCATCCCCGTAAAATGTAGCAAATGCTTAGCTCTCTATTTTCTTGTAATATATAGCACACTACTACTTGAAAAAGAACTTTACAAAAGAACAATTTACAAACATTAATTTTAGGACCCACTAAGTTATAATATCTTTGCCCGTTAATCGGTAACAAGTCTATTTTTATATCCTACCTAAAGGAGCTCACATAGGCGGGTTTATTTTGATTACAAAACAAACGTGATCTGTTGAACAACTCTGCCACTGATAACCACCTAGTTAGACCTAGATATAAATTGCCCATTTATAATATGTCAATATTTGGTTACCTAATTCTTATCCTATATCTTATCCTATATATTATCCTAACTTATCCTAGACTTTTTCGTTAACTTTTATTATTAATTTTTTCATCTCTTTTTTGTCTTTTTTTAGTAATTATAAAGGAATTTTTATAAATAATTTGATTCTTTTGTTTTCTCTTTTTAGGCACCGAACCCTGGACTGACGATAATCATTCGGTTGGTTATTTTACCTTTTGGAACTTTAAAATTTTTGGACTGAAAGGTGCCCCCTCTCCCCTATTATTTATATGTGGAAAACCAATTAATCTGTTCTAAACCAACCCAAATCGAGGACATATATGAATTATCCCTATTCCAGAGGAACACCCCGGGGGACAAATAGATGAGTGATAAGTTTTTTTCTTGGAATCTGGATGTCGTAAGACTCTATGGTATTTCTCTGACGTGTCTGAATTACCACACCAAAGGCTCATGCTGCTGAATGCAATCATTCCCGTAACGTGATTTGCAGTTCCCGCAACTCATTCTATTCTGAATAAAAATTGGACTAGTTGGAGGAGTAAAGCAAAAAAAATCCCGTTCGCCTGGTCCAAATCTTAGTTAATGTCCTTGTTCTGTTCTGTAAGATAAATATTACTATTTGTCCAAAATTTGGCAACCCTATCCTAGGTAAATAGCGTATGAACTCTTCGCACAACAAAAAATCATAATGAAACAAATAACAAATTTTAACGAACTAAAACGAAACCTCCAGAATACAACAAATCTGCTACGACTACTAATCCGAACAAAACATAAAACTAAAATCAAATCAAGAACTAGGATGAAGCAGGAGGGCATGCCAACTGAGCCAGCAGGCTGGATGGGACGGAATGGATCGTTTCAAACAAACAAAGTGAACCAACCACTTTACGTTGACAGGCTGGCAGCAGAAGACAACAGGGAGGCCGCAGAAGTTTAAATGCTCGAAATGTTCTGGCGGACGTTGGGTGTTGGTGAGGGGAAAACGGGCGGGTAGGCTGGATGTGATGATGATGTTGGGTGTCATCCCCCCTTGGTCTTGTTGGTGTCACACGACGGCATTGAAAATTTATTTTTTAGTTTTTAAAAAGGAATGTTTTGTTATTTTCCTTCTTCTGTTGTTGTTACTTGTTGTTGTTATTATTGTTCGAAAATGAGACTTTATTTTTTCCGTGTGCCTATTTTGTTTGTTTGGTAGAGATTGTTCACATTTCGCATCGTTTCATTTTAGCTAGGAAATTTTCAGATGGATGGATTGAGCTAGTGAGAGCCAGCAGTGTTCAATTGTCTTCTGTTGCGTCTCCTCGTCTCGTTTATCTGTTATGGTTGTACCATGCCGACTATTTAATGTTGACTTGAGCTATGATTGCAAGCTAGGAAGTTCACTCTGCCTAGCTGTCTGATGATGGTCGAATGAATGTTCGGTTCTGTTTCGTTTCGTTGTCGTTGTAGATCTGACGGTATGTCTATTTATATTTGGTCATATATCTTTTCATTCTTTTCAAGTTCTCAAAATCCAACAAAAATAAAAAAGGAAAACAAAACAACAAACTTGCATCTTGAACATTGAAAATACCGACGGACAGAAAATACGCCGGTCGCTGGCTGGCTGGCTGGCAGCCTGGCTCAATTCTAAAACTCGACTTAGAATGACTTGAGAGATTTTCAATTCGTGGATGTTTCATTGCAGTCGGTGACTTGCTTGGATTGCTTGGCTGTTCCTGTTTTGGGGATTAACAAAACTTTATGCCTTTGAACATTCATTCGCATCGATTGTCGTTCATTAAAGTCGTTATTTGACATCAAACGAAACAAAACTAGAAAAGAAAAACGAAATAAACAAAATATATGTATGTAATAATAATAAAAATGAAAGAAAAATGCCACAAAGAATGTGTGAGTGTGTACGTTAGGCCATTATAATTCTCTATCTCATGTAGAGAGGAATCCAAGCTACATTTTATGAAATGTATATTGGAAACTAGAAGTTATTTTGTGAATATGACAAAAGTGAGGTTAGAGTTTTCCTAGCACACTCTAACCTCACTTTTTTGATTTTAAGAATCTAAATATAGGCGTACAAAAAAAAGATCTGGCAAAACAAATCGATCAATAACAGGCGATGCTCATCAAATAATTACACCCAATAGTTCGACTTATTTCCTAAAACTTATTTTGAAGGTTGTGCGTGTACCAAAACACCAAGGCAGCGGGTTCTATATATACAGTACGTCAATAATGAGGTTACACACGAATAATTATTAAACATTTTCGTGTAGAAGCTCCAAACAACAATAACTTTATAATTTTTGATGCGTATTTGTCATCTACCTTATAATTTGTAAGCGTGTGCACCATACCTTGAAATAAAGTAATTCCAAAGAATTTCCTTTGCCCATGACCTCAATTCTAGACACTTCGCACTAAAAGGTATGGCATTATTTACATCTATTGTAGGTCGGTCGGTTGCACTTCCGGCGAGTATATTTGCTATCTCGTTTCCTACTATTCCTATGTGACTAGGTACCTATATCCTGAACCTCCGGTTTTTGGTTCTTCAATGAAAAATCCCAGTCGACTGTCCTGCTAGCTGAGAAACATCTGTGTAACAACAGTTACCATGGGTCATATTTGCTAGTGTTCTGCTATCCCATGAGTCTCTGTCTGGTGTCACAGTTTCTTATTTCAGGTATTTGTTCCGACTCAAAACTACTAGTTGAAGGTCCGATTGTAGCCTGTACTATATTTTGGTGCGGTCTATTGTGTCCCGTTGTCGATCCATTCGTTCAAAACATGAAGTCTTAAAGCTGCGACGGTCGCTTCACATATTATTTGGATGAATATACAATATAGACTCCAAAGTTCTAGGCAGTAAGATTTCTGGACTTTCTGTGACGATTATACATTACATTTGTTGTCCACCAGACTTGGATTGATCTAATAACGCTATTATAGAATTAGTGTATAATTTTTGGGTTAAATCCCCATTTAGAGCCTACGGCTATTCTGCTGAAGGACTAGCATCTGTGGACGTTGTCTACCCGTTTCTGCATGTGGTCTTTATTTAACTTTATTTGATATGGTTATCACTTTGTGTTGAAAGATCAATGTTGCAGATTCCTAATCGATTAACCCAAACGGTGACTTACCACGTACAAGTGAAGATTATAGTCAGATTGATAGTTCTGAAAGTGTTCCTTGTAAAGATGTTCCAGGAAAATCGTTAAGAGTGAATGGTATTTTAAACACAAGCCATCCTGAGATTGTTTATAAGATCTGCTACAAATTTTAATTGAAGAAAATCTGAATCTGCCCTCCAGTACAAACGCTATTACTAAAAAGGAGAAAAAATGTCTTTAAGATCGGAGCCTACGGGGTTTTATTGTCATTTTGATGTCTCAAGTATTTTATGTGCGAAGAACTAACTTTTCCCTGGCTACCATTTTACTTTCCAGTAGTTACTTTAAAAAAATTAACTGAAAGCGTATTTAAATAAGTAAATATATAGCTAACTGCAAAAAGTTAACTGAAAGTAATGCAGAGTCGGACAATTGACTACTTCGTAGGACATCACAATGTTAAAATAGTCAGTTGATTCCATATAAAGAAGTCAAAGTATCAATCACCAATAATAATTGAAAAGAAGTTAGCTTACATTTAATTTAAAGTTTGCTGAATGTACGACAGGTTTTTCTCAGATTCTTTCTCCAATATTTTGTTTAAGTGCATAATTCGTATTCAAAAAAACATTTTTTACATAAATAAAGTTTTCGTAGTAGTTCGTTTGAATTGATTCGATTCGAATCAAGGCCTATGTAAGATCGGACAGTGTGTTGTCAAATCCTATTTTGAAACCTATACATATGGGCAATATTCATGATATTGACCTCCAAACTTTATTTTGGTGGAAGCTAATGTAAAAAAATGTGTAAAAACAGGTTGAGGCGAACCAGTTTTTTTATGTTCTCTATCGATTTGGGACTAAGCCACTCATTTCACGGTCTTCGTGTCAAAGTAAAACTAGAAGCCAACAAAATGGGGACTACTCCCCTTATGTATCATTTTTAAAATTTTTAACTGCATCTACCTTTAAATGATGCTGATTTTAAGA
>NW_026884764.1:0-58868 GCF_032173495.1 Musca vetustissima | reverse complement strand
GCCATTGGTAATTTTGTCAAGCAACGCAACGAACCGAATCATCAATATCGTTTTGTTTGTCCACAGGAGGCAGCTGAAAAGGTTTGATTTGACATTAATTTTAAATCCTAAACAACGAAAATTTTGTTTCCTTCAGATAATTGTCGCTTTGGGACTCCAAGCAAATGATGCCAACGCTAAGGAAGAGAAATTTTCCAAACCATATCTCTTTCAAGCCCAACTACCGATGGAGTTTTATTTCTTTAAAATCACCACACCCAAACGTTATTTAGCCAATCATTTGGATAATGAATATGGATTTCCGTTGATAACCTATTCGAATGGCGATTTTAGTCGTGTTCGTCTCAACGAACATGGCATGGTCGAGGAAATTGTCATTGTTACGAAAAAGGTAAGGAATTTTGGAGAAATTGCAGATTAGATGTACTTTTGAGCGATAACATTCAATTGCAATTCGTGATCCATCGATAAGTTTAGGAATTCGTGGTATGTAGCTGAGCATAGAACTACTTTTCGGTATTTTAAGTTAATTTACGATGTAAAAAGTCATACAGATTACATAAAGTCTAGTTCCGGCTCCTCGGTTTCCGAAATCAAAGAGGTTGCAACCAGAATTGGCTGCATCCATAGAGAAGTTCGAGACAGGACATTTGAACATGTGTAAATTCTCGGGTGGTCTTAATACACATGTCGGACATGAGTTAGATATCGTACACAATAGGAATATAAGCGTTCGCACCGTCCTGACATTAGCTGCTTTAAAACTACACGTGTTTGCCTTGGCTCTTCTTTTCATCTGCTATTATGGATATATGGTGGTTCCCGAATACCATATAGATCTGTTGTTTTAGGTTTTCACATGTGTACCTTTAAATATCTTTCTACCCAGAAAAAACCAGTAAGGAAAGTAGTAAAGTCGGACTGGGCCGACTATGTGATACCCTTCCACACTTTGGGTATATTCAGCATATGTATCCTAAAGTCGAAATTATATATGGAAGCTATGCTATATCTAAACCGATTTCAAGGAAACTTATCAGAAATTAATTTATATTAACTTCAGTACGTTGTGTCAATCCGATTAGCTATGGATCATTTACTTAAAATCGGACGGAAATATATATAGAGGTGTAAGTAAATCTGAACCGATTTTCACGAAACTTTGCACACATCATTCTAGACTGAATTCAGTACGCTATCCCAAAATCGAAAAATATATGGGGACTTTGGTGAACTATTTACATATAATCGGACGAAACTATATATGGGAGCTATATCTAAATCTGAACCGATTTGCACGAAACTTTGCACACATTATTCTAGACTTATTGAAGTACGCTATGCCAAAATTCGTGCACATCGAAAGATTTGCAGGGACTTTGGTGCACCATTTACCAAAAATCGGGCGAAACTATATATGGGAGCTATATCTTAATCTGTACCGATTTCCAGGAAACTTAACACACATCATTACAGGCCTAATTCATTACGCTGTGCCAAATTTCGTGCAAATCGAATGATATATAGGGACTTTGGTGCACCATTTACCTTAAATCGGACGAAAATATATATGGGAGCTATATCTAAATCTGAACCGATTTTTTCGTCCTTGGGCCAAATAAGCGACCTATGCCAAATTTCATCCAAATCGGATCATAAATTCGACCTGTACTTTGTTCACGAAAATACATGGACGGACAGATGGACGGGCGGACAGACGGACATGCGTAAATCGACTCAGAAAGTGATTCTATGCATATTCTCAAAATGAGCCATGTGCCTATCTCGTTGCCTGTTACAAACATATGCACAAAGACATAATACCCTGTACCACAGTGTGGTGAAGGGTATAAAAAGGGGACTACCCCAAAAAGGGGGCGAATATTAATAATTTTTGGTGGGGAGATTTGTTACCATATACAACTACAAAATACCGAATTGCAACGCATTCGGTAGAAAAACGCGCTCAAGAACCCCAAAATATCGAAAATTGGGGATACCCTTATATGGGGGCTATTCGAAAAAATGGACCTATATTCATAATTTTTTGTGGAGAGATTTGGAGAAACCTATTAATAACTCAAAATACTAAATTACAGCCAATTCGGTGGAAAAACCCGCTCAAGAACAGCAAAATACCGAAAATTGGGGGGTACCGTTATATAACAGCTATGCCTAAACGTTTACCAATATATCCCATCTACGAACTTGACCTGCCTGCAGACAAAAGACAAACCTCCAAACAAAATTTCAGCACCCTATATCAATTCCTTCAGAATATAGCGTGATTACAACATAAGGACGGACTAGATCGTCTTAGAATTTTACCCTGATCAAGAATATATATACTTTATAGGTGTTGGGGTCAATTGCCAACTCTCTCAGGGATGGTCTCCAAGGGGGTTCCTCGACCAACCCGGTTACCTGCAATTATTCTGCCTTTGTCTCCTCGGGTTCTGCAACTGCTTTTTTGGCGCTTTCTTTTTACCCCTGGGGTATTATTTTGTATTTTATTAAAACCAATATTCACTTTGTAATTAATCAAGGTTTTTTATTTCAATTATTATTTAGATCAATTTTATTCTTTTTTTGCAAACTATTTTATTGCTTAACTAATGCGAACTTCATCTGTTGAATGTTTTAGCAAGAAGAAGAATATCAGTGACAAGTACGAAAAAGGAAAACGAAAACAAAAACAAAACAACTTCATTGCTGGCCCTTCGTACTTGTCGCCGTTGTGAGAGGAGATGATTATTGCCGTGGTGAATATCACAAATTCAGTGCTGCCATTGCAGCGTTTTCTTCACACGCATAAACAATAGGGTCGGGCATGAATATTTCAATGAGTTACAAACGGAATGACAAAATTAATATACTTGGCACCAAGTGATTATCATCTTTTTCTTGCATTGCAAAATTTCTTTAATGATAAAAAATTGGTATCTAGGGAGGATTGTGAAAATCGACTACTAGAGTTGTTTTTGCAAATAGAGAGCAGGACTTCTGTGAGGGAGACATTATGAAGTTATCTTTAAAATGGCAATACATCATACAACAAAACGGTTCATATTTGGGCCAAATCGGACATTCCGAAGCATGTTAAACCAGTGAGCGGAGCAGTATGATACCCTACACAACTACCACGAAAATCTAATTTTCTATGGTTCGATATTCTGAGATTGGGCAATATTTAGCGATATTTGTACCCCCTTGACCGACTAGACGTCCACAAATATTACTAATATTCAGTACAGCTCTTCTAATTACTTGTCCAGATCCCCTTCACCGTGGGTTGTGTTGTGATGTCCGGCTTTCAATTGTGGCCTATAAATCGACTCATAAAAAAAACACAAAAAATTAAGTTTTCGGATCACTTCATCCAAATATTATTATCTGATCATCAGCGAAAATTATAGGCGTTGTCCATGACCATACCTGGATCCTCAATGAAAATTTCAAAGCTACCCGCGATATATTTCCGCCCTCTAGTGTGGTAATGCGTTACTAAATAATATATGAATACGTAAGGACCTGTAAATATTTAAGTGTAACTCCCACATCCGAGTACCCACGACAATGCAATTGGTATCAATGTAAAGGTAAACCACTCCTCTTGGATATACTATCAACTTCTCGGGTCTATGTCCTTCAGAAGAAAATATATACGCCATAGACTTCAAAAGTTGTAATTTTCCACACAAAAGTCTGGGTTCATCTGACCCGCTAAATATTGACCGATCTTTATCAAATCAGGCATGCTTATTCTTAGGCCCGATCCCCTTCTCCATGTAAAATTTCACGATGTTCGGACCATAACTGCGGCCTCTGGAGCGACCAGAAAAACCGACAAAAATAAAGTTTTTGGTCCATTTCATCCCCTAAATATTAACCGATCTTTTCCAAAAACAATAGGGGTCTTCATTAGCAAGAACCCATCCTACATGCAAAATTTCGTGAAGATTGGCTCATAACTGTGGCCTGTATCGTGTTTATAAATTATAATGGACGGACGGACACACATGTCTAGATCGACTAAGCTAGTGGAGATATGATCGGTATACTTAAAGGTGGGTCTAGGATCAATATTTCGCGGCGTTACAAACTCTTGAGGCTGCACAAAGCTATAATACCCTAACAACATAGTTATGTAGGGTATAAAAATTGGTATCTAGGGAGGATTGTGAAACTCGATTACTAGAGTTTTTTTGCAAATAGAGATCAGGACTTCTGTGAGGGAGACATTATGAAGTTACCTTTAAAATGGCAATAAATCATACAACAAAACGGTTCATATTTGGCCCAAATCGGTCATTCCGAAGCATGTTAAATAATGTCCTGTAGTTCATATAAAAATACTAGTAAAATTATTTGGACCCTGACTTTTAGTATTTGATACAAAAGTCAGGATATTTAAGATACACAATCCATACTTTCCCTTTCCAGAACAAGGACTACGATTTCTTAAAATTCTTTTGTGGACGACACGAATTACTCCTCAATAATTTACGCTCACGTTGGTATTTGAAAGACATTGAAAGTTTTCTGGATTTCTTTCAAGAACCCTGGGTGGAATTGATTATGAATGATCACTTCGAAGAATTGCAAATGATAAATAAACTATTGATATCACCCACTGCTGAGCAGGTTATGAAAATGGTAAGTGAAACCTAACAAAATAAAGACTTAAACATGTTAATTTGTATTCCTTCCCCTCACAGCAGAACACCGATCGTACGACGCGCCACAAAATTATGCGCAGCATTTGTCAAGATTTGGGTATAACAAATCAATTGGAATGTGCTGCTTTGGAATTTCTAAGAAAATATCGTTGTGAGTTCTCCACAGACATAGCCTTACCTGAAGATTTTCCCAAGCCACCAACCAAAAGAATGGCGGATTTTTGAAAAACACTTATATTTTAATATCTTTTATTATGATGTTTTTTTTATAATTTTTAAATGCAGTTTTTTATAAAAAAAATGTTTCGTAATGTAATCAAATCTCTTTCCCTTTTTTTCTTTTGAAACTCTCTCATCGCTTAGGCACCTAACGAACACTGCGTCACAAATTGTTTGGCCAGTGAACATTCGGCACTCTCTGCCCAACGATTAGCTGGACAATTTTTAAAGTATTCCATATACGTGCAACCCAACAGCATTCCAGCAAATGGACTGCAACCCCTTTGCAGAATACTACGACCCATTGGCAGTTGTTTAAATGCCTGCAATTTTCTCTCCGTATTGGGTTGACATTTGCGGAACGCTTCCAACATTACATTAGCATATTCGGAATCATTTGAGAATTTCATTTGTAAATCTGTACGTATGACATTTAGATCGATACTATCAGCTTTTGTCATATATTTCGATTCAGTTAGAATACACTGGGCTAAACACTGTAAATGGGAAAATTGGAAGATTTCGATTAGGGTCATTCTTTTTCGGGAGAACGGGTTTGTTTACAAACTTACTGTAGCTGTTGCAACACTTGGCTGTGGATCTGTCGGCTGACCAGTAATGCCCATACGAAGGGCACATTTTTCTGTAACATCATCTCGACCGCCATCTTTACAGCAGGTCGCAGGATCCTGAAAAAATAAATAATTAAAAAAAATTCGCATTATTATTTTTGCTACTACTATTCAGGTAAAAAAGAAACAAATTCTCAGATCAGTATTTACGATTTCCAATGGAAAATAAATCTCAGATCATCAGAGCTAACACTTGTTTTATATAGAAAACCCTAGGGCTGAAATCTTATAGAAAACAAGCAGAATCTTTACGGACTGAAGTTTTTGGCGCATGAGGATTTTAGCAAGACAAACGCAAAAACCATTCTAGGACATGACCTGTTCAATGTCGATTTTTGCAGTCTGTCTCTCTGTTGAAATCACCATAGAGCTCGTAATATTTACATTTGTACTACTCATAGAATGTTTGGTATAGAAAATGGAATATATCGTTCCAAGATTTGGTATAGCCCTCATATAAAGGTCCCACAAATATTCCGTATTTTGGAATTTTTACCACGTTTTATTGGGTAACAAATCTCCCTGCCAAAACAAATCGATATATGAACACTTTTTAGGATAGTCCCTATATAACGGTACTTTGGGGATAGCAAAGCCGAATTTTGTATTTTTACATCGTGAGCCGTATTTATTATGTTTCATCCATTTTCAAATATATCTGTAGAAAATCTCGTATTTATTTTCACCGGAAAAAATAGACAGTTACTATATATCAAGACGTGAATCTACATCGAAAAACTTCTGTAGTTTTTTAACCTACAAGAACCCGGAATTAGCCTTTTCGTTGGGGACATTCGGTTAAAACATGAACCTATATCGAAATAGTTTTAGAAAAACCTTCAAAATATCGGAAAGCCAAATTACAGCCTATTGGGTTAGAAAACGCTTTGAAAAGGGGGGAGGTACCAAAAAATGAACGCATTTTCCTGTATATGAAATTTGTTTTAGAACACTGGAAGAAGTATTAATTTTCATAGTTTGGAACAAATTAATTATTTTCTCGTGACCACAAGCCAGCCAGTGTCGGTTTTTTTTTTTATAACCTCCAACATGAAGTGAAGTGTATATAAAATTAGCCATTCCGTTAGCAACACAACAAAATATTCACCGTAGATTCCATAAAAAATATATGTTCTTGCAAAATATAAATTCTGTGTGTTGAAATCACGAAAATTTATTTGAGATTGTCCCCGTATAACGGTGCCCTCAAATATTCGGTATTATGGAAATTTTTGAGAAGTTTTTCAACCGAATTAGTTGTAATTTGCTGTGTTTGGTTCTAATTGGGTATAAAATGCTTAATATTGGTGCACTTGGTGCACTTCAGTATTTTGGGGTTGTAGACAGCCTTTTTAGCAGATCAGCTGTAATTTAGTTTTTTTGGATTCTATATGGATCAATATTGGTTCACTTTTTAAGGAATCCCCATATAACGCTATATCTCATAATTTTGGACATTATATGGATGTTATATTTTGTATTCTCATTCAGCAGAAAATCTTCATACCAAAAATGATCAATATTGGCCGAAGTTTCCGGCTAGATCCCAGTATATATTGGCGGTATGGACATGTTTTTCCACCAAGTAGTCATTAAAAATGCCTACAACTCTTAGGTCCTCTTAGAAAAACCGCAGGTATTTCAACATACAGAACAATCATATCAACATCAATCATATTTTCACCTTCAATGCCTTAAAATCTATGATATTCTATCAAAAGACTTAAGCAACAAACTTGATCTCAAATGTTTGTGTCCTAAGTCTTTATGTCAGAATATAATTATACCCTTCACCACACTGTGGTACAGGGTATTATGTCTTTGTGCATATGTTTGTAACAGGCAAAAGGAATCGAGATAGACCCATAGTTCATTTTGAGAATATGCATAGAATCACTTTCTGAGTCGATTTACACATGTCCGTCTGTCCGTCCGTCCATGTATTTTTGTGAACAAAGTACAGGTCGCATTTATCATCCGATTTGGATGAAATTTTTCACAGTTCACTTATTTGGCTCAAGGACGAACCCTATTGAAATTGGGAAAAATCGGTTCAGATTTAGATATAACGGCCATATATACTTTCGTCCGATTTAAGGTAAATGGTGCACCAAAGTCCCTATATATCGTTCGATTTGCACGAAATTTGGCACAGCGTAATGAATTAGGCCTGGAATGATGTGTGTTAAGTTTCCTGAAAATCGGTCCAGATTTAGATATAGCTCCCATATATAGTTTCGTCCGACTTTATGTAAATGGTGCACCAAAGTCCCTATATATCTTTCGATTTGCACGAAATTTTGCACAGCTTTCTGAATTGAGTCTAGAGTAATGTCTGTCAAGTTTCGGGAAAATCGGTCCAGATTTAGATATAGCTCCCATATATATTTTCGTCCGATTTTATGTAAATGGTGCACCAAAGTCCCTATATATCTTTCGATTTGCACGAAACTTGGCATAACGTACTGAATTGAGCCTGGAGTTATGTCTACTAAATTTCTTGAAAATCGGTCCAGATTTAGATATAGCTCCCATATATATTTTCGTCCGATTTTATGTAAATGGTGCACCAAAGTCCCTATATATCTTTCGATTTGCACGAAATTTGGCATATCGTACTGAATTGAATTCGACTCAGTGGAGATAAATTAAAGTTAAATATTAAAGACCCAGACATGAACTAATAAGGAAAGTGGTAAAATCGGGCTGGGCCGACTATATGATACCCTACGCCACTTTGGGTATATCCTACATATGGGCATTCTCAATTGTCTTTTAAATTTCAATTAAAAACAATTGATTTGATACGATATTTAGCAATAAATGAACCGACTAACATCAATCCATACACATGCTTTTCTGCAACCTATGCTAAATGGGACAAATTTGTGTAAATCGATTTATAGCACACTTGATACACACTATTCGATAATATCAATCAGACACCCGTTTGAAATATATATGGAAGCTATGTCTGCATCTGCAACCATTACAAAAAAAAAAAAAAAAACAATCATTCTAGTCTCAATTGAATAGGTTGTGCAAAATTTCATATCAATCGGAGGAGTTTGGTGCACCATCGTGCAAATCGGAAGATATATAGGGACATTAGTGCACCATTTACCTTAAATCGGACGAAAATATATATGGGAGCTATAACTAAATCTGAACCGATTTTTTCCAATTTCAATATGGTTCGTCCTTGGGCCAAATAAATGAGCTGTGCCAAATTTCATCCAATTCGAATCATAAATGTGACCTGTACTTTGTTTACAATTTAACATGGACAGACAAACAATTTAACATCGACTTAGAAATTGATTCTATGCATATTCTCCAAAGGAACCATTTGTCTATCTCGTTTCCTTTTGCCTGTTACAAACATATGCACAAAGACATAATACCCTGTACCACAGTGTGGTGAAGGGTATAAAAAATGACCGTGAGAAAATCCAAAAATGAAAGGCTTATGCTAGAGTATTGCAAGGGTACTGGTAAGCATGGGGGAGGGTCAATTTGGGTGTTTCAGCTTGACAATAACCGCTAACCTGGCCAACACACTCATCAGATCTCTACTCTATAGAAAAATCTTTGGGGTATCATAGATAGCAAACTAACATAACATGACATATTCTCTTCCCACAGGTTAAGGATGCAAGGAATAGTATATTCAAGGATTAAATTTTGTTGTTTGAGGTTGATTTCTTGTGTTATATATGAACCGTTCTGTTCTATAAACTTTTTCCATCTCCCAGGAAGAATCATTATGCCATCTTTCCAAAATTGTTGAGGCTTACTTGGAAAGAGGGCATAATGAGGCTTCCTGGGAGATAGAAAAAGGTTATAGAACAGAACGGTGATACACGGTAATTTGGGGAATTAGGGCACGATTTTTAACCGAATTGGCTGTAGTTTGGTATTTTGGGTGCTCATGGTATAGCAAATAACCCTTACATAATTATTAATATTGATCCAAATTTCAGGTTCGCATCCATGTAACGTTGCTTCAATACTCGGGTATTTTGGGATTTTGGACACGTTTTCAAATTAACTTGGATGTAATTCTGTGTTTAGGTTCTCATTGAATATTACATATCCGTACCAAAAAATTTGATTAATATTGGCCCAATTTTCCGGGTATCCCCCATATAACAGTGTCCCAAGCATTCGGCATTCTAGTGATTTTGGACACGTTTTTCAACCGAATTGGCTGTAATTTGGTATTTTGTATATAGCGGTAGCCCCACTAATAGATATTTTTAGAATTTAAGTGCTTTCCCCATTCTTGGTGTCAAAAATGTAATTTAGTTTTTTGATATTGAATGTCCCTACAAAATTTCAAGTGAAAATCTCAAGAACTCTTGAATATGTAGCCGATTTATTGTGTCAGCATCAAGTGGCGGCAAGAGTAATTCTCAAAATTTAAACGCATTTTTCTCGAAGCAGTGTTTTTACGAACTATTAATCCAATCAAATTTTGACACGTTTCTCTGAGAATGTATAGCTATGAATGAATGAACTAGGATAAAGCCAATCGGTGAAGAACTTCCCTCCACCATAGTATGGAGGGTATATTAATTTTGTTTTTCCGTTTGTAACTCATCGAAATAATCATTTCCGACCCTATAAATTATATATATTCTTGATCAGCGTAAAATTCTATGACGATATAGCCATGTCCGTCTGTCTGTCTGTTGTAATCACTCTAGCGTCTCAACGAATTGAGATATCGGTCCACGTTTAGGTATAGCTCCCAAATAAGGGTACCCCCCAATTTTCGGTATTTTGAGGTTCTTCAGCGCGTTTTTCAACTGAATTCGCTGAAATTTGGTACATTGAGTTCTTATTGGGTAGTAAATCTCTCCACTAAAAATTATAAATATGGGTCATATTTTCGGGTAGCCCCCATATTAGGGTTCCCCAAATTTTGCGGGGTTTGATCGAATTTTTCGACCGAATTCGCTGAAATTCGGTACTTTGAGTACTTATTGGGTAGGAAATCTCTGTACTAAAAATAATAAATATAGGTCAATTTTTTAGGGTAGCCCCCATATAAGGGTACCCTTCCCCAATTTTCGGTATTTTAGGGTTCTTGAGCGTGGTTTTCAACCGAATTCGCTGAAATTTGCTACATTGGGTTCTTATTGGGTACCAAATTTCCCCACTAAAAATTATAAATATAGGCTCACTTTTTCTGGTAGCCCCCATATAAGGGTACCTCCCAATTTCCAGTTTTTGGGGGGCTTTGACCGAATTTTTTAACCGAATTGGCTGTAATTTAGTAATTTCAGTTATTATTGGGTAGCAAATCTCTCCACAAAAAAATATAGGTCAATTTTTTCGGGTAGCCCCCATATATGGGTACCCCCAATTTTCGATATTTTGGAGTTCTTGAGCGTGTTTTTTAACCGAATTCGCTGAAATTTGGTATTTTGTAGTCGTATATGGTAACAAATCTCCCCACCAAAAATTATTAATATTCACCCATTTTTAGGGATAGTCCCCATATAAACCCCTTTTTATATTAAAATTCTAAAGATATTGTGATAAAAGAAAACTCAAACATGTTGATAATGAAATATATCGGCAGACATTTAGGCATCTCCTCAATATAGTGATACCTTCTGAAGGAAACAATTGAGATAAACAATTAAAATATTGGGTTCAATATTGGCATATACCGGTCATTAATTAGGCATAGTCCTCATATAATGATATCCCCAAATATTCACTATTTCCTACACTATGTAATCAATATTGGCCCCCCTTTTGGCATAGCCTCATATAAATTTATAATCTAAATTACAGTAGTTTGAGGATTCTATATACTCTACCATGTGTTATCAGTAGCAGTCCACTTTTTGGATCTTACAGATTTTAAGAAAAATCCCCATTAAAAATTGCTGAGGTTTGTATTTGGTGTACATAATGGTTTACATAAATCGGTTTGTAGAATTATCGGTATATGCCCCTTTTAAGTATGTTCTCTATATTTTCATTGCATGTATCTCTCAGTATAACTATGGTGGAGGGTATCCAAAGTTCGGCCCGGCCAAACTTAACGCTTTTTCACTTGTTTAACTTAGTCTGTGGTCAAAAATAGGCGAATCTCCAAAAAAACAATTTAAAGGTCCGTCATTAAGTGTATACGAAAGTCAGACATGTACTCTCGCTAATAATTTGGAATTTCCGGATTCCGATGTTCCAGTGAGGAGTTATCATGCCCGCCATCAAAAATAAGAACTTTTCTTTATTCACTAAAAACAATAACCAAATTTTGTAAATTATTTTTCTTCCCCTTTAAATCTTCAAATATATATGTGTAAAGCTACAAAACTTAACATGCATTGGTATTGCATTGGTTTAAAATCGAGAATGGGGGAGGTCTCCTTAAGCAAAAGGGGAAAATAGCGTAAACAGATACTTTTGTGTCTTAGGTCTTTGATTAGCATAATTCTCTTTGGTGCCAAATTATTAAGAGAGGAGAGTATACAAAATACGTTTGTGTCTTAAGTCTTTTCTAATAAACAGTTTATAATACTCACCACTAATTGAGGCGGTCGTTGACAATCTATAACTGCCGCAAATGCCAACTACAAATAAAAGTAAATATTTATTTAGATTATTCTCTCTCTGACACACATTCTCTTTTTTTCGCTTTCTCTTATAATATCACAACTCACTTGATGACAATAACTGAGAAAAACCACAAAGGATATCACTTTATTTTGATGTGACAACATTTTCAAATTCATTTAAAATTTCCCTTTTTCACTTAAACACTTTTAAAGCACAAAGTCTCTGTGGAATTTAAATTGCGATTATGACAGCACAAATGTATAATTTTCTCGTTTGCGAACTCTGTATGTTTGTATGACCGTTTCACTGGGTTCCCAAATGAGTAATAATACAATAGCGTTATAGTTTTTTGAATTTATACGCAATCGGTCAAATGGAAATTTATGTGATTAGCGTTTTTTTTTCAAAAACAAATGTCGCGCACACACGCATTTGAATAGTCACCTATAACACAGAGACGAACAGGTGGAAAACGTTATAGAAATTTTGAAACTGTAGTTGAAAGCAATATACAGACCAATGCCCCATCACCAGTAGTAGTCCAGTGCTAATATATTCAAAACATTTACTTATACAATAATAATAATAACAACAATACAAACACATGTGTCAATAAATTGGGAAAAAAACTCATCTGAGTGAAAACATCAGTGACCATCATTTAATTGCTTTAGCTTTGACCGACCATTGCGCCAAAAAATGACGCATTGCCGCTTTGCAACATTACCTGCCAACCAAGCAGCCCACCAGTTAGACAGCCAACCAACCAACCATAATCATAATTATGACCATGTTAACAGTTTAGACAAACATTCACATTTTTCTCAATGACATGCAGAGTTTTAGTTTCCTAATTGCCATGACTTTTCCTCATCATCACCTGTGCATATTATGGTGGGAGATAATTGCGGAAAATCCCAAAAAATAATTATTATTAATTTTTATTATAAACTGATTAATTTAGTAGTAGTAGTACCACCAGCGATGTTCTAGACAGAATAGAGAGTCATAATATTTAATAACAATGACAATATTACTTTTACGCAGTACGGTTCGATTTGAAATCTTTTGGTGTTAAAATAATTAAAATAAACACATTGTTATATCAAAAAAAAAAAAAATCCACGCCTTCTGGACCAATAATTTCTTAAAAAAAATTATTACAAAAATCCAATCAATAATTTATTAAAAATAATCTTTAAAAAATCCACGCTTTAAGGATCAATAATTTCTAAAAAAAATATTTCAAAAATCCACGCCTTGAGGATCAATAATTTCTAAAAAAAATATTTCAAAAATCCACGCCTTAAGGATCAATAATTTCTAAAAAAAAAATATTTCAAAAATCCACGCCTTAAGGATCAATAATTTCTAAAAAAAAAAAATATTTCAGGCCTTGAGGATCAATAATTTCTAAAAAAAATATTTTAAAAATCCACGCCTTTAAGGCCTTTTGAACCTCTAGAAAATTTATTTAAAAAATCCACGCCTTCTGGAGCAATAATTCATTGAAAATATTCTTTAAAAAATCCACGCCTTCTGGAGCAATAATTCATTGAAAATATTCTTTAAAAAATCCACGCCTTCTGGAGCAATAATTCATTGAAAATATTCTTTAAAAAATCCACGCCTTCTGGAGCAATAATTCATTGAAAATATTCTTTAAAAAATCCACGCCTTCTGGAGCAATAATTCATTGAAAATATTCTTTAAAAAATCCACGCCTTCTGGAGCAATAATTCATTGAAAATATTCTTTAAAAAATCCACGCCTTCTGGAGCAATAATTCATTGAAAATATTCTTTAAAAAATCCACGCCTTCTGGAGCAATAATTCATTGAAAATATTCTTTAAAAAATCCACGCCTTCTGGAGCAATAATTCATTGAAAATATTCTTTAAAAAATCCACGCCTTCTGGAGCAATAATTCATTGAAAATATTCTTTAAAAAATCCACGCCTTCTGGAGCAATAATTCATTGAAAATATTCTTTAAAAAATCCACGCCTTCTGGAGCAATAATTCATTGAAAATATTCTTTAAAAAATCCACGCCTTCTGGAGCAATAATTCATTGAAAATATTCTTTAAAAAATCCACGCCTTCTGGAGCAATAATTCATTGAAAATATTCTTTAAAAAATCCACGCCTTCTGGAGCAATAATTCATTGAAAATATTCTTTAAAAAATCCACGCCTTCTGGAGCAATAATTCATTGAAAATATTCTTTAAAAAATCCACGCCTTCTGGAGCAATAATTCATTGAAAATATTCTTTAAAAAATCCACGCCTTCTGGAGCAATAATTCATTGAAAATATTCTTTAAAAAATCCACGCCTTCTGGAGCAATAATTCATTGAAAATATTCTTTAAAAAATCCACGCCTTCTGGAGCAATAATTCATTGAAAATATTCTTTAAAAAATCCACGCCTTCTGGAGCAATAATTCATTGAAAATATTCTTCAAAAAAATCCACGCCTTCTGGAGCAATAATTCATTGAAAATATTCTTTAAAAAATCCACGCCTTGTGGACCAATAATTCATTGAAAATATTCTCTAAAAAAGGATCAATAATTCATTGAAAATATTCTTTAAATAAAAAATCTACGTCTTAAAAAAAATCTACGTCAAAAAATTTATTAAAAAATAAGGACCATTAAAAATGTTTACAATGGGGCGATTTAAAAATCCAAATATATATTATTATTCAAAATTCTATTCCACAACAGTATTTCCTCCAATTAGAACCAATTGTATTTCCCTCCAAAAAAACCCTCTCAAAAAGCATAATAACCCTGACCCATATCTGAAAATAAATATTTTCCACTTTTTTTGTTCGCATGTAACAAATTCGCGCCAAATTAACTTTCAACCGGCCGCAACAAGTGCGTTTAGGCCACATGCTCATATAATCGTTGACCACAACAACAAAAATTATTTAATAGTCAACAAATGTCCAACCCCATGTGTATGGACATTGACAACTACCATGTCACTGAAGCAAATAATTATGAATGAAAAATCGCAGAGAAACCCCCCATCATTAATGGCTTGACGGAAAAGTCGCAACAAGTTCAAAACCCACTGAAGGTTATAGTTGCGACCACGCACACGCTAATGGTTCAGTGATGATCTTTTGTTAAACGTTGCTTGCATTTTCAGCGAAAGTTGAAAAAACTCTGGCTAACGCATGACATTGGAGCAGTACCTTTACAAAAAACACGCACACATATATATAAACTCATTCGAATTTTGTTTCAACAAATCATGCGTAAAAACTGAAACTTATGAATGATGATTTCCAAACAACAAGTGGGTATGCCGCTTGCATCTATTGGTCGGATCGACACTTTTGTATACTCTACAACATTGAAATATAATTATTTCGACCTTTTTATAATTCCAATTTATAAAATGTGGGACCCATATATTCTCCGAAGAAGTCTGTGCCTTCATATGATCTTAAATACAACATTTTAGATTTTTATTCCGACAAAAATGTTTTTTGACACTGAAAGGGTTAATACTTAATTCCTCAGAAGTAAGAATAGTATGACCTGATGATTTAATTCCTACTGGCAGAACGCTTTCTATTTTGAGTTAATTGTATGAAAACGTAAAATTGAAATCGTTTATAACGACATATCGGTTATAACGACTCATCCAAAAGTCCCCATAAATGTTCTGCCCTTGATTTGATAACGTTTATAAAGACATATAGCTTATATCGACCAATATAACCAACCAAGCGTTCGGCCTGGTCGAACTTTGGATATCCTCCACCATAGGTATACTGACAGGTACTTGAAATGAAAATATAGGGAACATATCAAAAGTGGACCTCTACCGACATTTCTACAAACCGATTATGTAAACCAAATAAAAATTTCAGCATTTGTAATGAACATTTATGTTGATACGGTAAAAATGTGCCTCATCGAAATATTGGTTCTAGACCCCATGTTTCTTGGACCAAATCCATTTCATAAAATTTGGATTTCATTCAAACATTGCACATATTATTATTTCTTCCTAACTTCGTTTAAGTCCGAAGATGGGGAATATAGGTCCAATCCTTCTGGTACCTCCCACAAAGGGGTTAGGCCTTAATAAGGGTTATAGTTTATTATCCAACCTTACGTTCTAGTTTTTTATGTCTATATCCTCCGCAGGTGAAATGATTACTACAGAGTCTTAGAACCAAATCAGATAACTATTTTAATATAAACAAGTGAAAAAGCGTTAAGTTCGGCTGGGCCGAACTTTGGATACCCTCCGCCATAGTTATACTGACATGCAATGAAAATATAGGGAAGATACCAAAAAGCCATTTTGAATGGGGATTTTTCCTAAAATCTGTAAGGTCCAAAGAGTGGACTGATACTGATAACGCATGGTAGAGTATAAAATCCTCAATTTTTGCACCCAATATTTTAATTGTTTATCTCAATTCTTTCCTTCAGGAGGTATCACTATATTGAGGAGATGCCTAAATATCTGCCGATATAATTTATTATCGTGATGTTTGAGTTTTTTATCACAACGTAACGACTACCGAACCTCAACACACGGGACAAATCAGATAACTATTTTAATATAAAAAGGGGTTATATGAGGACTACCCCTAAAACGGGGTGAATATTAATAATTTTTGGTGAAGAGATTTGTTACCATATACGACTACAAAATACCAAACCTCAAAATATCGAAAATTGGGGGTACCCTTATATGGGGACTACCCGAAAAATTTGACCTATATTCAGAATTTTTTGTGGATATATTTGCTACCCAATATGAACTCAAATTACTAAATTACAGCCAATTCGGTGAAAAAATCTGGTCAGAACTCCCCAAAAACTGGAAATTGGAAGGTTGCCTTATATGGGGGCTACAAGAAAAAGTGGACTTATATTTATAATTTTTAGTGGGGAAATATGGTACCCAATAAGAACTCAATGTACCAAATTTTTGAAACCCGTGCTCAAGAACCCTAAAATACCGAAAATTGGGGGGTACCTTATATGGGAGATACCTGAAATATTGACCTATATTTATAATTTTTAGTATAGAGATTTGCTACCCAATAGGAACTCAAAGTACCGAATTTCAGCGAATTCGGTCGAAAAATGCGATCAAACCCCCCAAAATACCGCTAAATTGGGGGTAACCTTTATATGGGGGCTATCCGAAAATATGGACCCATATTTATAATTTTAGTGGAGAAATATGCTACCCAATAAGAACTCAAGAACCTCAAAATACCGAAAATTGGGGGTACCCTTATATGGGGGCTGTGCCTAAATGTGGACCGATAAAGCCCATCTTCGAACCTGCCTGCAGACAAAAGACGACTCTATGGCGATCTAAATCAATTCGTTTAGACGCTAGAGTGATTACAACAGACAGACGGACATGTTCAGATCGTCATAGAATTTTACGTTGATCAAGAATATACATACTTTATAGGGTCGGAAATGATTATATAGATGCTTTACAAACGGAAAAACAAAACTAATATACCCTCCATATAATGGTGGAGGGTATAAAAAGGGGGGTTATATGGGGACTACCTCAAAAAGGGGGTGAATAATAAAAATTTTTGGTAGGGAGATTTGTTACCATATACGACTACGAAATATCAATTTACAGTGAATTCGGTTGAAAACACGCTAAAGAACCCAAAATACAGAAAATTTGAGGTACCGTTATATCGAGGCTATCCGAAAAATGGACCTACCCCCCAAAATAGTGAAAATTTGGGGGTACCTTTATACCAGAAGAAATGGACTTATATGTTTAATTTTCTGTGGAGAAATTTAGTAACCAATAAGAACCCAATGTATCAAATGTCAGGAAATTCGGTTGGAAAACGCGCTCAAGAACCCAAATATACCGACATTTGGGGTGTATCCTTATATGGGAGCTATGCCTAAACGTGGATATATAGCCCATCTTCGAACTTCACCTGCCTGCAGACAAAAGACAACACTATGCAAAAAAAATCTTCTGAAGGAATTGGGATAGACCACTTATCTCAATTCCTTCAGAAGATAGCGTGATTACAACAGACGGACCGACATGGCTAGATCTCTTACAATTTTACCCTGATCAAGAATATATATACTGTATAGGGTCGGAAATTAATATTTCGATGAGTTACAAACGGAATGACAATATTATTATACCCTCCATACTATGGTGGAGGGCATAATAAACTTGTACATCCTTGTAGTACGGGAACAGACCAATAGTTTTTAAGCACTTCTTTGGTACAGTGCCCTCTATACACAACATTTGTCACTAATCATCATTGAACGACTCTTCGAAATTCGATCATTGTATCCCTGGTCTCTGGCATGTTTACAACAGCTGTTCGACAAACAGCTGTTTTGAAGTTTAGTTTTTGTTATTTTTTTGTTGAACAAAAAACATTTTTAATCAAATTATAAAGAAAACCGAAAACAGTGAAAATAGATTGTAAATTTTATTAGAAAATAAAATCCAATTTGAATTGTGTGGTGACATTAAAATGTCCCAGCTGTTATTGTGAATAAACAACAGTGTTGAAATAGTGATTTGTACTTCTAGAATAAATCGAAGGAAACACAGCAGCTTAAGTCAGTTTACAAAGGAATTTATGTTGTAAGGTCAGTTATAGCCAACAAGCAGATGAAGATAACAAACAAAGGCTAACTTTTTTCCATTATTTCTTTTAGGTTAGTAATTGATGTTGCTGTTTCTCGGGGAATTATTGTGGAAATATTATAGAATCACTGTCGTATCTTAATCACAACACCGGTCAATGTGGGTTGTAACGCTTATGGAACGAAATGATGTACAACATAGTAACCACATTTCAAGTAAAAAGACATTTGCTGCCAATCGTTGGTCACTAATAAATTTAAATTTGGTTGGTATCGTTATATGGTGGACTTATTCAGAATGTGGGATTATATTGTGAGCGTTCTTGTGAATTCTACTTGTGCCAGTTAACTAACTATAAATTAGGTTTGAAAAATATGGCTGTACCCACCAAAAAATATAAAATTCGAACATATTTTAATATAAACCAGTAAGGAAAATAGTAAAGTCGGACTGGGCCGACTATATGATACCCTTCATCACTTTGGGTATATTCTACATATGTATTCTAAAAGACGTTGAATTTTCGAAGGAACATTGACGTGAAATTGAACAAACTTAAATATGTGATCTTTATTTCTAAACCGACTAACATCAATTCCTACACATGTCATTCTGCAACCTATGCTAAATTTTGTAAATCGATTTAAAGCAAACTTGACACACGCTATTCTGTATACTGAACTGTTTAAAATTTAATCTCAATCAAACGCCCATTGATTATTTGGTGTACAATAAACACGAATAAGTCGAAATTATATATGGAAGCTATACTATATCTGAACCGATTTCAAGGAAACTTGCCAGAGATTAATTTATATTAACTTCAGTACGTTGAGTCAATCGGCCTATCTAGGGGTCTTTAGTGCACCATTTACTTAAAATCGTACGAATATAGGAGGTGTTTGTAAATCTGATCCGATTTTCACGAAACTTTGCACACATCATTTTAGACCTAATTTAGTACGCTATACCAAAATCTAAAGAAATAGGGGGGCTTTGGTGCTGCATTTACATAAAATGGGACGAAAATATATATGGGAGCTACATCTAAATCTGAACGGATTTTCACATATTATTCTAGACTTAATTTAGTACGTTATGCCAAAATTCGTGCAAATCAAACGATTTGCAGGGACTTTGGCGCACCATTTACCTAATATCGGGTGAAACTATATAAGGGAGCTATATCTAAATCTGAACCGATTTTAACGAAACTTAGCACACGTCATTCTAGACTTAACACACATCATTCTACACTTAATTCAGTACGCTATACCAAAATTCGTGACAATCAAACGATATGTAGGGACTTTAATAGAACATTAACCTAAAATCGGGCGAAACTATATATGGGAGCTATATCTAAATCTGAACCGATTTGCACGAAATTTAGCACAGGCCATTCTACACTTAATTCAGTACGCTATGCCAAAATTCGTGCAAATCTAATGATTTTCAGGGAATTTGGTGCACCATTTACCTAAAATCGGGCGAAATTCAGCACACGTCATTGTCGACTTAATTTAGTACGCTATGCCAAAATTCGTGCAAATCTAATGATTTTAAGAACTTTGGGCACCATTTACCTAAAATCGGACGAAAATATATATGGGAGCTATATCTAAATCTGAACCGATTTTCTCCAATTTCAATAGGTTTCGTCCTTGGGCCAAACCAATGGGTTGTGCTAAATTTCATCCAATTCGGATCATAAATACAGGTCGCACACTTTGCTCACAAAAATACAAGGACGGACGGACAAACGGACATGCATAAATCGACTCAGAATGTGATTCTATGCATATTCTCAAAAGGAACCATGGGTCAATCTCGATTCCTTTTGCCTGTTACGAACATATGCACAAAGACATAATACCCTGTACCACAGTGTGGTGAAGGGTATAAAAAGAAATGTATATAGTATATGTGCTCACATGTTCATCATGTATCGGTAGTCTTTTAACTAAATATGGAAAAGGACTAGAATAAGCATTAAAAATGTTGTCAGATATCTTTTTGTAAAGTTTAGTTATAGATCTTTTTAGGGATTTGTCAGCTTTATTATCGTATTTTGTCTCCAAAAAAGATTCACAATTTACATATAATAATTTAACGTGAGACGAATTTTAACTTTTTCTTAAAATCGTTTGGATCCATATACGCCAAAGTAGTTCCTTTACAAAACTGAAGTTAGTAATTAAACCATGCCGAGAATTGGATAACAGTTTCCCCAAGGAGAGAATATAAACACTCCACCATGGTCTTCTTCTAATAGAAATCGCCAGAAATGTATCCTAGTTTAAAGATACACTATCCCCCAATATTCGGCATTTTCGAGATTTTGGACACGTTTTTGAATCAAATTGACTCTAATTTGGTATTTTATATTCTAATTATGTGTCAAATTTCACTACCAAAAATTCTCAATACACGTATTCTCCTTCCTATAGGAGAGCTGGAGGCATTCTTCTTGCTATGGAAGAACTGCTGGTATTCTACTTCCTATGGAGTATGTACATGTATTCTTCCTATAGGAGAGCTCGAGAGCTGAAGACCGATATAGCTCAATTTCTAACTTAAAAACTATTCCGAGTAGTTCACGTGATACGCAGTACGTATTATTTGAAATCCATTCAAAAAAGGTTTAAACAAAAACCTTAGTTAATAATTCAATACCCAGCGAGGGGTTTTCTTCTACCTTCATACGTTTTATTTTTTGGCGGTCTATATTGATTCAAGATTTTAATGCTGAACTGTATTATTAGTTATGATCATGGTATAAATTAAGGTGAGCAACATAAAAGGAACTATGTAGGCAGTAGCTTCTATTTGCAAATATAAGCCACTATATTTTCTATAACTAAATACGGCAAAAACTAATGAAAGATGATGATTTCTTAGATACATCCAGGTCCAAGTCCCCTTTTCCACAGTAAAAATTTTTATTTGGCAAATTCTGAGTTTGTAGGAGAGAGGGGTGCGAGGAAGAAAAACAAAACTTTGCCTCTTCAGAATTTGCGGTACCGTTTCATTTTAGGTATTTTAAAAGATGATATTGAATTTGTTAACCAATGGAAAAGTAATTTTTTATAAAAAATTTTACTAGGGTTATAATCGCTCAAAATTATTTCCCTCGATAAACCATTAACCACCCTAAATGATTTAACTTCTAATATTAAATCTAAAAAAACATAGAAATTTAAAAATTAAATTTAAGTCATTTTCGAATTATATTTCCCCTATGTATTTAATGAGTTATTAATATCCCATATAACTTTAATTTTGGTTTTTCTAAAATAATAATCAATTAAAGAAAAGCATGTCGCTGACAATTGACTAACCACACATCACCAAAAAATATTGAAGAGGAGGGTTAGAGAAATGGTCATTTTCTGGACATTCACACATGAGGTTTGGTGGCGCACACAAGGGAAAGTGTTGATTATGGGGGTACTCTTCCCAGTGCCAGAAATACCAAAGGGCGTTAACAATGCCCATTCAGACACTTTTTGTTACTAATTTATTAATTACAACCAGCAGCAAAGAATAAGAATTAGGAACCTCTTGTTAACAACACAAGTGAGGGGTCATGTTTACAACGAGTAGGAAGGGAGGCTAATGTCCAATAACTCTTTGTTCTTAAAACCTCATTGAATTAATATTTGTTTCGTTTTCTTCTTCTTGTTAATCATTTATTTAAAAGTCATAGAAATTAAATGGCATTTGGATGGCTAATTTAACTGATAGTGGTGCATTTTTGTGGTTACACAGTGCTGAGTGATCTTGTAAAGTTCTCATTACATAAAAATTTACCATTGTTGCACAATATAAAAAAAAGACATAGAATCATTCTTCTATAAGAGTCCAGAAGTTATTCTTCCACAGAAGGCCAGAAAATTTTCTTTGACAAAAGACCAGTAGGACTTCTTCCAAAAAATACCAGAAAGTCTTCTTTCATAGAAGATCAGAAGATATTCTTCCATAGAAGATCGGAAGGTCTTCTTCCATAGAAGACCACAAGGTCGTCTTCTTCCATAGAAGACCAGAAGGCCTTCTTCCATAGAAGACTAGAAGGCCTTCCTAAAACACCAGAAGTTATTTTGCCATAGAAAACCTTCCATAGAAGACATTGAGATCTTCTTCCACAGAAGACCAGAAGGTCTTCTTCCATAGAAGACCATAAGGTCTTTTTTCATAGAAGACCAGAAGGTATTTTTCCATAGAAAACCAGAAGGTCCTTTTCCACAGAAGACGGAAGGTCTTCTTCCATTGAAGACCACAAGGTCGTCTTCCATAGAAGACCACGAGGTTGTCTTCCATAGAAGACCACGAGGTTGTCTTCCATAGAAGACCACAAGGTCGTCTTCCATAGAAGACCAGAAGGTCTTCGTCCGTAGAAGACCGGAACCAATTTTTCCGTAGAAAACCAGAAGGCCTTCTTCCATAGAAGATCCCTAAAATACCAGAAGGTCTTCTTTCATAGAAAACCAAAAGCTATTTTTCCATAGAAAAGCAGAAGGTATTATTCCAAAGAGAAGGCCAGAAGGTATTCTTCCATAGAAGACCAGAAGATTTTCTTCCATGGAAGACATGAAGGCTTTCTTCCATAGAAGACCAGTAGGTCTTCTTCCATAGAAGACGAGAAGGTTTTATTCCAAAGCAGACTTGAAGGTGTTCTTACATAGAAGACTAGAAGGTCTTTTTCTACGTCTTCGTCCGTAGATGACCGGAACGTTTTATTCCGTAGAAGACCAGAAGGTCTTTTTCACAGAAGACGACCAGATTTTCTTTTTCCATAGAAAAGCACAATTTCTTTCCCCACAGAAGACCAGTAGGTCCTCTTTCATACAAGACCACAATTTTTTCTCCTACAGAAGACAAGTAGGTCTTCTTCCATAGAAGACCAGAAGGTCTTCCTCCATAGAAAACCATAAGGACTTCTTCCATAGAAGACCCGAAGGTCTTCTTCCATAGAATACCAAAAGGTCTTCTTCCATAGAAGACATGAAGGTCTTCTTACAAAAAATACAAGAAAGTATTTTGCCATATAAGACCAGAATGTCTTCTTCCATGGAAGACCAGTAGGTCTTCTTCAATAGAAGACCAGAAGGTCTTCTTTCATAAAAGTCCAGAAGATATTCTTCCATAAAAGACAAGAATGTCTTCCTCTGTAGACAACAGAAGGTATTCTTCCGTATGAGACCAGAAGGTCTTCTTCCATAGAAGACCAGGAGGTCTTCTTCCATAGAAGACCAGGAGGTCTTCTTCCATAGAAGACCAGAAGGTCTTCTTTCATAGAAGAACGGTTGGTCATCTTCCGTAGAAGACCAGAAGGTCTTCTTTCCGTGGAATCCCAAAAGGTATTATTGCATAGAAGACCAGAATGTCTTCGTCCATAGAAGAGCAAATATTATTTTTCCATAGAAGACCAGAAGGTCTTCTTCTGATTATTACAAGAATGTATTTTCCGGGGATGCCCGAAAGGTCTTATTCGATAGAGGATCAGATGTTTTTAATTCGTAGAAGACCAGAAGGTATTCTCCATAGAATGCCAAAAGGTCTTCCGTCACTAGATCTTCTATAGAAAACCAGTATGTCACCTTTCATAGAAAAATAACTTTCTTATTTTTCCAAAGAAGAATTTTTTACTTTAGAACATTTCAATCTATGATTTCTTTCCACCTCAATTATCCCATACACTGGTTCGTGAGCTCATAAAATAAATTCAATATCTTTGCAATAATTTACTAAAAATATTTTTTTTACTATTCTAATAGCCTGCAGGTTATTTCGATAAACTCTCTATAATCATATATATTTTTATTTACAATAAAATTATGACTTTGACCAATAGCGAAGAAGACGAGTTGTGTTTTTTTCTATACTTTCCAACAAAGTACCACATAATTGGTTTGTGGTTTATTTTATATTTCTATATAAAATTATTCTATTAAGGGAAATTTATTTTTATTATCGAAACACGTTTTTCAATCTTAAGTAAATAAACCTTTTTTACTTATCCACCAAAATTATTGTTATTTCATTCAATGGATGGTGAAGAAGAAGAAAATTGCATGGGGATACCTGGTCCAAAAATAATAATCCTTTTTTTGTTGTTGTGTAAAACAAACATTGTAATCTTTATAAATCTACCTTCGTCATCTTCGGCCATTGCCTCAATTGGTTAATAATTTTGTCGAAAGCTGTTTTAGCTTTACACACAAACTAAAAAAATGTTGGAGATTTTGTTGTGACCAATTTTCTGTTTTCTTAACTGAGAAAAATGTGGAAAACTGGTTGTCTGATCAAATCTAACACCCGATACATTTAATGAATTTTTGGCGCTGACCACTAGCAACAACACCAAACACCCAAAAAATTGGCTAAAACTAAAACTTTTTGTGCTACGCTTGGCCATTCATTGTGTGTTGCTGCAGCGTGATCCTCGTCGTCTCATTGTAATTGGTTTGAAGCGTTTCCACCCGCTTATTGCAAGGCAGTGGCTTCAAAGAGTGGTTTCTCGATGAACTTCGTAGATATTCTATAAAAATACTGTCTTCTTAAAAGAAAGAAAACATGTCTTTTTCACTTACAGACGATAAGAGTTTCTGTAGACGACCTGCAGAATTTCATCTCCAATACATTTTTTATAGAAGGCCTACAGAGAACTAAATAGTCTTCATACCATCTTCGATAGACGACGATCTTATTTATTTTTTTTGCATTTCAAATGGCACCCTGCACCAGCGCTACAGGGAAATTCTGCTTTAACAACTAAGAGTCAGATCGAAATTCGTTCTCTCGGGCATAATTATTTCCAAATACCTTCCGGTACTCGTATAACTTATGCCGCGCTCACTAGCTCGAATGAAGAAGGACGGCTCTGCACCAACCAACCTCTCAGGCCAGCACAATATGAATTGGCTGCTCACAATTATTTTCCAGTGCAAGTCGAATACCCTTTTCAACCGGGATGAGTAAATCATCCATCATCAAATTTCAAATGTAATAAGATCCACATTTCTCCAGACGGACGCACTAGATCCTTCGACACATATTTTTCTATCCCTAAAATGACTAGCCCAAAGAGTAGCCAATCTCAGACAGCATTGTGAGCACATTATCCCATAGGGGAAAATCAAATGTTCCTCTGTAATCCACAAATATATCAATTGCATATTTGGCCCTCTCAGGCTTGAATATGCCGCGAAAACGGTCATTTATATATTTTGTTTCATTTCCTTTTAGTTAATCTTTAAACATTCTTTCATTTTTGTGGTTACACAGTGGTAATTTTCTATTTCTAATTCCAGTTACCACTGTTGCACAATATAAATAAGAATTCATGGAAGTCTTCTTTTATAAGAGACCAGAAGGCCTTCCATAGACCACCAGAAGGTCATCTTCCATAGAAGACCAAGAGGTCTTCTTTCGTAGAATACCAAAAGAACTTCTTACGTAGAAAACCAGAAGTTATTTTTCCGTTGAAAATCAGAACGTTTTATTCCGTAGAAGACCAGAGGTTTTCTTCCCTAGAAAATCAGCAAATCTTCTTCCATAGAAGACCAGAAGGTCTTCTTCCACAGAAGATCAGAAGGTTCTCTTCCATAAATGAGCAGAAGGTCTTCGTCTATAGAAGACAAAATGTCTTCCTTCATAGAACACCAAAATGTCTTCTTCCATGGAAGACCAGAAGGTCTTCTTCCACAGAAGACCAAAAGATCTTCTTCCATAGAACAAGACCATACGGTTTGCATTTTATGCAAACAATTTATAAAACTAACTTGTGTGTATGTATGTTTGGGGATGGCACAAAAATTCTTTGTTGTTTAAATTTGTCTATTTTGATTTTATGTTTTCTTCATCTTTGTTTTGTCTTGTCTCATTCCTTTTTATTTGCTTATATATTTATGCTCTGCGTCATTAGAACAACCATATACAATGTTGAACAATCGGCTGGGGTTCGTATCAGCACTTGTTTGATATATTGTATTAAGCATTTATATCGAAAAAATTTGGAAAATACATATGTGAATTTTGTAACACCAATGCAGAGATCGGTAAGAGTGTCTGAAATAATGAAACTATGGAATGCAAACTAGTCAAAATCGTGGTTGTTAGCAAAAGAAACAATAGTCTAATAAACGGTTGCATAAAGAGAGAGAAATGAGCGCAAATAGAGGTAAAGTAGAGCGAAGTAAGAAAATGGTTGTGATATTAATGAAATGTTTACATTTTTGAAAAATATAGTAACTTTCTCATAATTAAAAGATTTTTTACTTGACTACGAATGAAATTATGAAAATATTCATTAAACATTTTTTTGCTGCTTAGGCTCTTTCAATTCATCAACAAGCTGAGCTGTACGAAGCTTCTTCAATCAACTTCTGTAACCCCAGACAGTTTATGCATGTACGTCCTAAGAGTAGCAAGAACTTGAGATTTATATTGAGCTAAATCATTCGCATTGGATGATATACAGTCAGTGCCCTGAAGTCCTCTAATGGTATAGCCGCCACCCTGAAACAATACACGTAATAGCCCCTGAATATAGGCATATTTTTTGATACAACTCCGATATAATGATCCGCCGGTATATTTAGGTGTTAAACAAGTCCTGAACTACGCGGCTTCTTGTTCTTGATTACATTTGAAGGTGATAGGTATACTCTCTGCCTCAGGATATATACTTCTCAGGTCAAACAATCTTGCTAAGCATTTCAGCACCTAATTTAAGATTGATAAAAATACAAACTGCTACGTTATTATTTCAATTTAAAACAAAATCTGGGCGAAGTACTAGAACGAGTTGATCGACCGGACAATATATCAATCAATTAAACAAAGTATATCTAATTCGGTTGACAATCCAGTCTAAAATCCTCAAAATAAATACGTGTGTATCGTTAAATGGGATCTACGTTCAGACGTAAACAGATCCATTTTCGAACTTGACACCATATCAGCGCTTTATCTCACATTTCGGAATATACCGTTTTTAAGGCACACTGACATTGCTAGATCGTCTAAGACTTGCATTCTGATCAACAATATGCACATAAAAAATTTTAATAAATATTTTTATAATTTCATTCATAGTTATTTTTTTTCATATTGTACTTGTACTCGAGGTGAATATAAGTAAACTTTCTTCTTCTCCCCCTTTGTCCTTAGAGTTTTTTGTTTTTAGCAATCGTTTATTTGACTACTGCCGACTTTCCACTCGCTCGATAATGACTAGTTTTGCATTCCATTGTTTCTTTATTTCAGACACTCTTACCGATTGGTTACAAAATTCGCATATGTGTTTTTCAAATAATTTCGATATAAATGCTAAATACAATATATCAAACAATTTACTCCTTTAAATTACTGTCCTATTAAATTCCAAAAATTTTCTATCTTTTTCCACATTTTTGTTTTTTTAACCACATTTCATTGTTTGGCCTATAAAAATATTTAGGTTTAGCTTTCATGGGCAGTCGTCTCCTATGAGACCAATTATCTCCATCTTCCACCTACCTCCTTCTCCATCAATTTGGCCATCAATGTGCGTGAGATATGCATTATTTATCTTTTAGAGATTTTTTTCTCCTTCTCTTCCATTTTGGTCTATTTCGTTGATACTTTCCTCCCGCTGCTGCAGACACGATTGGAAAATTTCTTAACTGAGATTCGTTCACTTGAACGAAAAACCAAAAAACTTCCTGGTTTCAATAACCAACAGCCGAAGAAACAGTATCATCAATTGCTGCCTCATCATTTGGGGAGTGGAACGAGCTAGTAGTATCAATATCAGGCGCACCACCACCTTCATCTTCTTCATCATCATCATCATTCTCGTAATGATCACCATTCCATTTGTGGCTGTTAAAACACATGACTGGGGGCTATCATTTTTATTGGTAAATTGGGCGAGCAACTTTGTTGTTGTTATTTTGGTGGGCAGAAAAAAATGTGCTGCATTTAGATTTTGTTAGAAAAATTTTAAAAAATATTTATGAAATTTCCTTCCATTGTTAAATGATTAAATAAAGCATTTTGTGGAGTTGAGAGTATCATTCCACTCCATAAGGTGAAGTGTATATTAAATATGTCATACCGTTTGTAACACCTCGAAAAATTTGTCAAAATCCCCATAAAGGAGAGAGGAGAAACGAATTTTCAGAAAAAAGAAGAAAGAACAAGAAAACCGTGAGCGGGAGCAAGTCGTGATATACAGAAGTCAGAACGAAGTCCGCATAATTTTAACAACGAGTAAAACACCAAACCGAAGGCTTTGGTGCAGGCATATCCTCCTGTACAGATAAAGAAGGAAACCTAGTAACAGATACAGACAGCGTGTTGAGGATCTGGAAGGAGCATTTTGAAAAACTTCTGATATCAAATAGTACCGGTGAAGAAGATACCCCAGAACCAATAAGAGATGACGGAATAGAGTATGTACCAACTAGCCAAGATGAGATCAAAATAATGCCGATGGGTTTCCAGCCGGACTATTCAAGACTGGTAGTCAGGAGCACGCACCAGCTGACTAGTACAAGTTGGCTAGAGGAATGCATGCTCAATGATTGGAACCTTAGCAGTTTGTATCCCGTGCACAAAAAAGGAGACAGGACGATATGTGCCAACTAAAAAGGAATAAGTCTGCTTCTATCGCATATAAAGTGCTATCTAGTGTGCTGTGTGCCCAACTGAAGCCAATTGTCAATGACATTATTGGATCGGCTTCAGACCTGGAAAACCCACCCAAAATCCTGGAAATGACCCACGAAAAACACATCGCCACATTCCACCTATTCGTCGTCAGATGTGTTTAAAGCCATGTCTGCGTTCGGCATTCCAGCAAAATGAATACGGCTATGCAGGATAACTTTAATTGGCACAAGGTCAGCAGTTATAATCGTAATGGACCACTCGGAGCCCTTTAATACCGAACGGAAAAGGTCATACGAGAGGCAAAGGTGAACTGAAATTACACTCTGTACACCAAACAGTATATGTTACTCGTCTACGCCGACAACTTCGACATAATGGTTCGGACATTGCGGGTTGTAACAGACACCTTTGAATGAATTGAGAAGGAGTCTGCCAAAGTGAGACTGGCAGTAAATGGCGAGAAGACCAAGCTGATGGTATCAAAGCGTAAGGCGTCCAGTAGATTCGGACCAACTGTGCAACTTGATATCTCGGTACCGCCACAAACAAAACTAATAAAATCAGGTTTGAAATCCGGAGAAGAATAGTGTTGCTACTATGGTCGGAGTAAGCAATTCAAAAACAATTCATGGGTACTTCCGAAAGCAGATGAGTCAGCTCTTGGACTGTTAGAGAGAATAGTTATACGAAAGATGAACAGATCTGCGTCGAAGGAACCATGAGCTGCACCATCTATTCTCGGACACCGACATAGTCAGACCTATAGAGCTGGTCATGTCTTGAGAATGGATGAGGATGGTTCAAAAAGAAGAGGAAGGCCACGATGGAAAGATAAAATGTGGCCCGAGTGCGAAAGGGGTCTGCCGTTTTTGTGTACTTTTTTTTGTAAAAAATTGCCTTCTTTTTGAACGAAGATCTCCCGATTTTTTTTGACCTAAGGGTGAACAGAGGATTGCTGGAACTAAGGTCTGACCTCAGTATGAACAGTGGTCTGGTAATTTTTATACCCTTCACCACACTGTGGTACAGGGTATTATGTCTTTGTGCATATGTTTGTAACAGACAAAAGGAAACGAGATAGGCACATGGTTCCTTTTGAGAATATGCATAGAATCACTTTCTAAGTCGATTTATGCATGTCCGACCGTCCGTCTGTCTATCCATGTTAAATTGTAAACAAAGTACTGGTCGCATTTATGATCCGAATTGGATAAAATTTGGCATAGGTCACTTATTCGGCCCAAGGACGAACCCTATTGAAAAATCGGTTCAGATTTAGATATAGCTCCCATATATATATTTAACCGATTTAACGTAAACGTTACCTATATATCTTTCGATTTGCAAGAAATTTGGTCTAGAATGATGTCTCCCAATTTTCGTGAAAATCGGTCCAGATTTAGATATAGCTCCCATATATAGTTTCGTCCGATTTCACGTAAATGGTGCCCCAACGTCTCTATATATCCTTCGATTTGCACGAAATTTGGCATAACGTACTGAATTGAGCATAGAGTGATGTCTGCCTTGTTTCGTGAAAATCGGTCCAGATTTATATATCTAAATCTGGACCGATTTTCACGAAACAAGGCAGCTCCCTATAAAAGGGAGCTATATGCTCCCTTTTATTATAGATTGATTATAAGTAATTGACGCACCAAGGAACCAATAGGCTGATAGGAACAAAACGTTCTGAAATTAGCATAACATAACCTGTGATAAGTTTGTTTGAAATCGCTTAATATTTGGATAGAGCTTCCATATATATTTTCGCCCGATTTCAAGTAAATTGGGCATCAAACTCCTCTTGTTAGTCAGATTGACATCAAATTTTTCACAACGTACAAAATTGAGCATAGCGTACACAATTGAGCGAGCGTAGTTGCGTTTTCTAGAAGTACAGACATAGCCCAACGGATGACCTATTTATATTTGTTTGAAGTCGATTTACATACCTTTGCCCCATTGTAACAAACGAATGACATGTTTGGATAGATCTATGTAGATTCACATTTAGATAAATATCACATATTTTATTTCATCCAAATTCATGTTAATAGTCCTGTTCTATATACCCATAGTGGTGAAGGGTATCATATAGTCGGCCCCGTCCGACTTTACTACTTTCCTTAATGGTTTTCGATTGGAAAAGACGGGTCTGTAACACATTTGCTCTCAGTGTGAACTCTGTTTTTCTATAGCAATAACCCCAAGTGCGAACTGAGATTCGCAAAAAAAAAATTGTCCTGGTATCTGCCGATTTATTTTCTATAGAAAAAAGTTCTCAGTGAGAACTGAAGTCTAAAAATTTTTTCCGGAAGTCTATTCACATTGAAAGTAAGTTTTTCTTTTCTGTCAAGCGTCAGGTCTGTTCGTCTGTTAAGACTGGTTGCAAACAACCTATAAATATTGGTTTCTGCCCTTCTAAAATGACTGGCTTCAAGGTTTTTAATATGGCTTGCTTTACCACGTCTATAAACTTAATCTAGGCTAACATCTCCGCCTATATATAAAAACTTCCTCTAGTCCGTATGTAAAGGCTGGCTTCATTACATCTATAAAGGCTCGTTCCAGCCTATCTAATTCCGTATATAAAGGCTGTTTTCATTCCATCTGTTTAGCTCAGAGGGGCTCCGCCGATTGTGTAGAGCAGTGGACCGTAGGGGAGGGGGTGTAATATAGCTGGAAAGTAAAAACAAATAAAAGAAAAAAAGTCCCAAATTCGGTATGACGGTCTTAGACGAATTTAGACGAATTTTCTAACCTGAGTGTCAGTAATTTGGTATTTATTTTTCTCAGAGTATAAAAAATGTTTGGCAAAGTGTTATCAGAGCATATAAGCGACCCGGCCTATTAATATAATTTTAATACGCACCTCCTGGTGGAGTGCATAATAATGTCGTCTTAGCCGAACCTAAAGACATTTATACTTCTTTTCTCCCTCTTTCTTCTTTGTAATTCTTGGTTAATTTATACCATCGTGAATATATATTTTTTGGTATTTTCTAAAAGATTTAACGATGAAATATTTTTTCCTTGACTTCCCCTCCTCTTCCTCATCTTCTGTGTCATCTATTGAAGAGGAAAATGTTTATCTTTGAATTTGCCTTGTGACCGAATAACAAACAACGGAACTGGACAGCAACAAAAATGTTAACGACATCAATTTTCAGTGACTTTACAAGATGAGATTTTTATTTATTCGATGTGTATCGGGAAGGGTTGGTGATGACCACTCATTACCGAACTGGTAGTATCTCATTTTTTGTTGTTGTTGTTTTTTTTTTCTTTAATTAATGTGTTTTTGGTGCCCATTTTTTTCCCACACACAACTGCTGCTACTGTCCATTTGCATTGCATTGTTTATATCCTGTTTGTTGTTGTTCGGCGTCGATATTGATTCCCTTGCCTTCTTCTTGTACTTCGTTGTTGAAATGCATTTCCTTTCCTTTGTGGAATACACGAAGGTACTGATTATTTCTTTCTAAATAGCGATAGAAACTTCAACGATTTGTATGTTAATTTATGCTAAACTCTGTAATGAAATTCATTAAAATAGCAAAGGCCCCCTCATTTCGGTGTGTATTTTTTTTAAAGAACACGAGGGTGCTGTGAGAATGACACAAAGGAGTGAAAACGGCGTTAATTTTTGGCCTGGCTTAAAGTTTTTTATTACTTTCATTATGAGGTGAGCATAATTATATGTGGGCTTTATCATTAAAAATCTCACTCTCTTTGAGCTTTGCATACTCCGAGAAAATGAGTTCCAAATTAAGGACACTTATCTCAAAAATTCCTCTAGAATTAATTGCATATTTTCCTTCTTTTCAAAAATAATGCCATATTACAGACATTTCGGTTGAAGTATTGATTCTTTTGGGACAATTTTCTACCACTTTTTGACATATATTGGGCGCCATTCAGTCATAACATGACGTAAGTTGGCTTTTAAATGCTCAAGTGTAAAAGGATTATCTGCAGAAAACGGTCTTTCGCATAGTACTTAGCTGGCTCGAGACAAAGCATTAGTTCCATACGGTCGATGCAGTTCGGCCCGTAGATCCTTCGGAGAATTTTTCTCTCAAACACTCAAAGAGCTGCCTTATCAGCTTGCACAAGAACCCATACTTCTGATCCATACAACAACACGAGTTGTATCAGCGTATTCTTGAGTGTGACTTAGCTGCCTCGAGACAAAGCATTAGTTCCATAAGCGAAACATTAAAAATATATCAAGGATGAACCATGAGTGGGCTCGTTTTATATGCCTTTTGAGCTGGGCATCCTCATCCATTCGCACAACATGGCCTAGCCACCGTAGTCGCTGCAGCTCGATATGACTGACTATGTCGATTACCGTGTATTGATGGTTCGTGGTTCATTCGACGCCGATATACACGGTCGATGCAGTTCGGCCCGTAGATCCTTCGGAGAATTTTTCTCTCAAACACTCCAAGAGCTGCCTTATCAGCTTGCACAAGTACCCATGCTTCTGATCCATACAACAACACGAGTAGTATCAGCGTATTCTTGAGTGTGACTTTGGTCTGGCGAGATATGGCAAAAACTGATTATTTACATGTTATTAGTTTTATTTATGGCCGTAACGAGGTGTAAAAGAATGTTTGACTACCTCAAAGCTGTACTTTCCAAGTTCCACAGTTGACCCTAATGCACTGGACGTCTTGAGCGTTGATACCATCAGCTTGGTCTTCCCGCCATTTACTACCAGACCCACATTGGCTAATTCCTTTTCAAGTCGTTTGAAGGTGGCTGTTACCGCTCGCATTGTTCCAACCATTATGTCGATGACATCGGCGTAGGCGAGTAACATATGCTGTTTGGTGTACAGAGTGCCATTTCTGTTCACATTTGCATCTCGTATGACCTTTTCCAGCAGGTTATTAAAAATATCGCAGGACAAACAGTCTCGTTGTGTGAACCCGCGGATGGTATTGAAGCGCCCCGAGAGGTCCTTTCCGACTCTAAACACCTCTAAGCGAATAGGGTTGCCAAATGCGTCGTTATAGTCGATGAATAGTTGGAAAGTCTCGATGTGTTTTTCGTGGATATTTTTCCAGGATTTGGCGCAGAGTGAAAATCTGGTCAATGGTGTATTTGCCACGCCTGAAGCCGCATTGGTATGATCCAATAAAGTCATTGACCATTGGCTTCAGTCGTTCACACAGCACGCATTTTAAATGCGATGGGAAGGAGACTCTATAGTTAGCACATATCGTCTTGTCTCATTTTTTGTGCACGGGACACATGGATGCCCAATCATTGGGCATCAATTTCTATAGCCAAATTATACTAATCAGTTGGGGCATTCTCCTGATCAGCGTTTGGTAATCCACTCGATGCCTTATTGTTCTTCAGCCGATTAATTGCTATTTTGACCTCATCTTGGCTTGGTTGTATACAATCTATACCATCATATTTTATTGGTTCTGGAGTATCTTCTTCGCCGTCACGATTTGATAAAAGAAGCTTTGCAAAATGCTCCTTCCAGATCCTCAACATGCTGTCTGTATATACAGGTTTCCATTTTCATCTATACAGGACCATGTGCCTGCACCAAAGCCTTCGGTTAGGTGTTTTACTCGTTGGCAAAATTTCCGGACTTCATTCTAACTCCTGGACATCTCGATTTGCTCACCCTCACGTTTCTCTTGTCCTTTCTTCTGAAACTACGTTTCTCTTCCCTTCTTTTCTCCCGATAATTCTCTCTCGTATTACGTGTTGCTACGGTCTGCATGGTTGTGCTATATGCTGCGTTTTTCACATCAGTAGCATTACGACACTCCTGATCGTACCATGGATTTCTTGGTAGTGGTTTTTGGTAGCCAAGTGAGTGGGCAATTCTTTGTCATTATGCTTGTATATTATTACTAGCATATGCCCGCAACTTCGTTAGCGAATGAATGAAGTATTTAAACATGTATTAACATCGACCATAAATTAAATTTGAGTACCATTTAGTACCAAAGGTTCACCCAGGATCCTGAATCCTGACCCTAAACCTACATCCCTACAATGATCCTAACTCCAAACTTCATTGTTCCAGCTCTATCGGTTCACCCAAATCCAAATTGTACCAATTATAGTTCGATTTAGTACTTTTCGTACACATAAGTAAACATTTCCAAAACTGCGTACATATCCCAATCCGACACTCCGACGGTAATGTTACTTTAAATTTTCAAGATTCCAGCTCGATTTGTACTTCCAAATCAAATTTGTACCAAATATAGTACCATATAGTACTTTTCGTACACATGAGTACACGCTTTCCAAACTCTCCTCATATCGACCCTAATTCTCAAACTTAATTTGCATTCCAAATTTCAATTTTTTAGCTCAATCCATTCACATGCTATGAAATTGTAGGGAAAATTTAGTACATTTCAGTACTTTTCGGATACTTATAGTTCGAATTTCCAAAATGTCATTTGCTACATCTATTCTACACTTCATCAGTGACCCTCAATCCAAATTTCAGAGTTCTAGCTCTACTGGTTCGCCAAATACAAATGATATCATATTTAGTACTTTTTAGTACTTTTGGTACGTTTCTAGTACGAATTTCCAAAAACCCAGCCTTATCTGTCACCTTTGGGCCAAGAGTGACACTCACCTAAAATTTCAAGATTCTAGCTTCAGCCGTTTCGTCTGGGTGTTGATGAATCGTTAAATCAATCGGTCCGTCAATCAATTTACTCTTTTATTAGTACTTTTTAGTACTTTTCGAACCGTTCTAGTACGAACTTTACTTTCGTCAAGCAAATGGGTAAGTTGAGCGGAGTAGGCTTCTGCTATTTGTATTTGCAGCTTTTCAACTTCGGATCATTGCCTTTGGCTGTCACAAGGTAATGGTCCGAATCGATATTCACTCCTCGTATCGATCGAACACCTAAAACAGTGGACGAATGCCTTCCGTCTATCACAACTTGATCTATTTGATTTTTCGTTGTTTGATAGGGAGAATTTCCAGGTGGCCTTGTGTATATCGAGGTGCTTGAATCTGGTGCTGCTAACTACCATGTTTTTTGCGGCTGTAAGGCAATAATATCGGCTTTGTACTTCTTGGGTACATTTGCCAATGCGCCGGTTCTGTACAACGTGCGCACATTCCAAATGCAGATTCCCAGATCGTGCTCCTTTATACGTTTGCGGGGGTCGTTTGATTTTCTGTGTGGGCAACTAACCCGGCAACTAACTTTTGGGTGAACTCGCGGTACATATTAGCTCACTATTTCAAGGGATGCAGAAAGTAGCTACCCCAGGTGACACCGCGGGAAGGCCAGTGTCCACAATTGAAATGAAAGAGGGACCAAGATAAGCCTGGGCATCGCTATGTTAAAGCCAATCAGAGCCGTTGCTTGGTATCATCCCCTTCGTCACTCATAGAATCATTTAGTTAACTCAAATTGTCGACCAGCCCACCTATTATTAACTTCACACGCATAGCTTAAAGATCGCAATGCATTCCTTAACAAAAGTATGCAACATTTCCGTTAAGATTAAACCTATTAAACGTATCTTTAGCCAAGACACAAAATTCAAAATTACCCCAATGACTAACATCGTAATATAAATAGGCTTTCCGACGCCCTAACACGTATTTCACGCAATCATTTTAGTTGGTTTTTGCGGTGGCGACCTATACCCATCCCATCAAATGTGAACTCATCGAAATCACTTTTGATCAGCAAACATGTACTGAAAAACATTATTATCCTCCTCCTGCATATGATTGTTTGGCGCCCAACACGTTTCATCACAAAACTGTTGATGTTGATTTTAACACCTTACATTAATAATTGACACAGACCTGATTGGCTTCTTTTGAGCAACTGACTTCAGAGTATTTGGTATTTGTTTGCCCTCCCTGCCCTAACTGCAAAATGTTGCTGAATTTCAAACACAAACTCCACTCAATCATTTTGGTGAGGTGTCGAATCATTGAAAAGCCCCCTAACCTAACCTGTATACCTGCTATTGCTCTCCCCCCAAAAGGTAGACCACAAAAACAAATCAAGAAACAATAAATGTGTTATTTTGTGGCAAATTACCCAATAATCTTTATTGTTGTTGTTGTCTGGTGGTTGGTTGATTGCAAAATTACTGTATCGAATTGTATTTGTAAATCCAAATCTTGGCCTTCTTGCATCTCCTACCTTCCTGCAATATGCAAACAATCAGTTGGCTCCACTGTTTGCCACAAATCAGTTTTAACACCTTACTTGACTTTGGCATCTCCATTAACTTGATTTTTAGTTGTTGTTGTTGTTGTTGGTTTCTACATTTTTTTTTTTGCCAACTTCAATTTGATCTTTTCTTAGCCTTCAATTTCATCAACTTAGAAGTTTAGGTCGCTGATCTTTGATTCATTGCTGATGCTGCCGCTGCATTACATCGATTTTCATGACTCGGGCACTGGTCTCCCTGTCTTCCTTCCTCCGTTTTTTCGCTTTCTTGGTGGCAAATTGGTGTTAAATTGTTTGATAATCCTGCTGTTGTTGTCGTCGTCGTCATTTCCCCGCTACTTAGTCGCGCTGTTGCAGTTCAATTTGTTTTGAACTTGGTATTGATTGAATTTTAACTAATTTATGGGATGGGCCAGGTTTTTTATTGCTTTTGTGCCCTTTTTTTGGTTGTGAAATTCTTTGAAAGTTGTTGGTTTCTTGGGTTTATTTGTATTGAAGGGCACTAAATATGTTGCGAAATTTATTTCGAATATTTTCGAATTCAGACAATTTTACGTGATTGTTGCTTATAAGCGCCAAAAAATTGTCTTACCTAGGCTTGTAGGGACAACAGAGGTCTTTAATATTTTTCTGTAAAAATTGATTTTTTTATAAAAATAATAATAATAATGAGAGGCTTTTGTGGATCTAATTTTTTAATGAAAAGGATCAAAGGCATTTACCAGGGCATGCAAGTCGGATGCTGCTAAATATAGATCTGCTTCCAAATTAATCTGGATCCGACACTTTATTTTCTGTTTAAAAAATGTAACAACGTGTAGTACATATGTAGGCAGTTGAATGTCATCTGGTTGTAGTCCAAATGCAGGACATGTGTCCGGCATAGTGCTGCCTATTCGGATCCAATATGAATTGTGGCGATGGCGAATATTCGAAGCAGGTTTATACCAGGGAATAAACACTTGAAGTTTGTATATGAAAATACCGTCAAAAAACCTACTCAGAAAGGGACTGTTCTGGTATGACGATAAATGTTAAACCTTGATAGATTGATAATTTGATATCATAGATAAAAATCATCAACGTACGGCCTTTGTAAAGCCACATATGTAGTATCTCTCTGGCGTTCCTTTTCATTCCAACCTCGATCATTTAGCACATCTCGAAATTGAAATGAAAAAGTACTCACCTGTCGATATTCTGCTGCAATATTGTTCCGTTGCCCGGGTTACTGCCTTAATATGAATGTCATTCCTGCTTGATATACCTGTTGATCTAGGTTCTGAAGATCTCTCCTGACGTAGCTGAGTAGGAGAATTCTATGCATGACGCGGTTCGATCATTTTAAGTTCGCTGTGCAAAAAGTACGAGGATATTCATTTAGTTCTGTAGTTCATTTCCGTTCATTGGTACAGTTAAATCGATCAATGGTCAGTTAATTCGATCAATGAAGGGGAAAATCTATAGAAACGATTTGATGAAAATTACCTAGGTGAACAGAAGCAAAAGTAGCCAGATGGGGAATTGTTTCCTGTTTGTTCCGGAACGACCCAAATCTATACATTAAGTTATGGTATGGATGCTTCCGGCAATAGCGTACATGTACGTATTACATTGGCAACTCCCTGAAGGGTTGTTTGGACCACTTTTGAGGAATTTTTCCCTGTTTGTTCCGGAACGACCCAATTCTATACATTAAGTTATGGTATGGATACTTCCGGCAATAGCGTACATATACGTATTACATCTACAACTCCCTGAAGGGTTGTCGATGGACCATTTACGCCTCCTCTCGTAAATGGTCCAATGGTGTTATAAAGTGGCACCATGTCACAGTTCTCAGAGCGGCATTATGGCAAATTGAAATAATCATCTACTGCGTATCGCTTACAACCCAAAACACACTGGGCCGCATAGTTTACCACCGACGGACGAATTGGTCAACAAAATTTCTTTGCCAGCTCCCAAATAGCTGCCGACATGCCACTTGAGGACTTTGATCGATGATTCAGGTGTATTTGTGCGATAATGAGGCAAACTGTGGCAGTTCTCAAAGCGGCACTCTGCCAGGTTTGGAAAATCATCGCTTACATTCACAAACCACACTGATGCTTAAACCACCCGCGGACGTATTTGTTCATAACGTATCTTTGTCAGCGTCCTAAGACCTCATGTTTGGCGACTCGAAGACCTTTTACCTACTTCTAATAAGCTATCGAACTTTAAACCCAAAATTATGCGGTCGAAATTTGTGCACCAACGTTCATGATGTTCAGCGAGAGCATCTTTTCAGCCGTCAGGGAACTTTGAATTCTGTGAACAGGGAACATTTGGTACTTGAACAGTTTGACGTGATTGACCCTATCCAAGACTTTCGGTAAATCAAGGGTTACCTTTGTGGACTAAAGTCGCAATTTGTAACCTTTTTGATGGCCTGTGATTCTGTTTGCAAATTTTTTAGCCTTGTGCTAATTTTCTTCACTTTCTTTCCCTCCTTTTTATGCGTAAATTCAAATTACATCGCGTTTGAGTTCCAATGGTAGTTGCCATATTATCGGAACATTTTTATTGACAAATTTACTTTTCTGTGAAACTTTTTTTTCAAGGGAACGGCTTTTGGGTGAAACTTTTTCAAAATTCTCAGCGGTAGCACTGGCTAGAAATGACGTGTAATGCTGTGGAGCTGTACAATAAATTTTCCGAAATCTATGTTGATGTTGAGTGCCTTGAAACCGTTTTTTCACAGGGAGGACTTTGCTACCTCAGGGAGGACTTTGCTACCTAAAAACCGAAATGAAATCAGCTTATATGCTGAAATCTTGGTCTGAAATTTGGAGGAAGACAAGCCTTCATAATTTCCACACATCAGGAACAATGATAGTGACTAAAGACAGGTTGAGAACAGCTGTTAAGTACTCTAGATTCAATTGAGATTCCGTGCGGCCCAATGATTTGCCATAGTCACAATACAGCATTCAGGGAAAACGGAACAGTATATTGACGTAGAACTGAGAAACATTGCGGGAAGCCAGGTTAGGTCATTCATCGGCTCTGTTGCCACGAAGATAATCTCTGGCGAGTCTTCGGTTGTTGGTATCTGGAATTGTCTGTCCACCAACCTACACATTTATTAGGTAGTAATATTTCCATAGTCCATGTGTTAAACAGTGTGAGGGAGAAGCCTATCAGATTGATGAGATAGGTGCTCAACCTCATACATATATTCTCAATAATTCGTCTATTGGGGTGTGGGATACTGGAAAGGTAGTTGTTAAACAAATCCAGATTTAATCCCCCACATTGGCTTTCATCCTACGGCGCACAGTGGGAAAAAATACCGATCTAGCGCGCAGAAAATCAAAAAATGAAGTTGAAGGAAACTTTATAACATTAATGCAGTTTTAAAGTAGAGTGTTGAGAGTACTTAAGTCCGTATAAAATAATCCGAATTAATAAGCTAGAACGGAATAACGGTACATTTAAAATAGAAAATTTTTCCAATGTTAAAAATGGCATTTTTTAGCTATAAAATTGCGATGGTCGTGTTCATTCTGTGAATATATTATTATAAAATTTTGTCCATTTTTGATATATAGTATTGGTATTTAATTAAATTGTATAGTTATATAACCCATAAGTTATTTTAATTTAGGTGTTCCGGGCTAAATATATGTAAGGTCCGTTTTTTTTAAATTCCTTCAATTAAAATAGGGGTTTAGTATGGAGTGCAGTCGAGTTCAGCTTTGATTTTTGTTTTATTTTTCTTGTGTGTCTGTCTAGAACATCATACTAAATTTTTTCCTGCGACTTCCTGCGATTCTCGGATTTATGGCAATTTTTTTGAAAAAATGCCAATTTGGTGTAGGAAGCTTTTTTAAGGTTTCCTTTAAATAAAATTAAAAATTTGTGAATTTTTTTGATATAATTCATCAAATATGACTTGGAATAGATCACAGCATAGCAGATAAGAAAAAAACAAGTTCAAAATGTCCATCCTAAGGTTCCAGAGTACTGGGTGTGAGTAGGAAAATGAGGGTATTTAAGTAAGCTGCTCCAAACGTTGATTTTAAACTCATGCCCTGAATATACATTTATTCCAAATGTCTTTCTAAATAAAAATTGAAATTACAACGAAATCGGTTGTAAGAGTCTTCTAAAATACCGCAGGTAAAGGGTCCACTTTATGAACCCTGGAAAAATATCATTGGTGTAACATTCATATATACACTGTTTTACCTATATTTATGATTTTCGTGGAGGTGGAGTTTATGGACTTTTATTATACCTGTTATGGAGTTTCCAATGACTGACATGACTTCGGATGACTTTATTTCTTTGTCATACGAATTTCGTTAGGGTCGGATACAGGTATCAGTTAATTATGAATGCAAAAATACATATTATTTATAGACTTTTCTACCTATGAATGAAAAATCCGCATTTAACAAATGTTCATTCATAGATTTTTCTCATTCAATAAGTGTCAAAGAACGGGATTATACAAGTTATAAACAAGTGAATGGCGATTTATTTTAGTTCTTAAACAAGTGAAGTGGAAAAATGTCAATTTTGTACAGAGAGCTCTTTGGCTAAAATCTAAAAATGGCTCTGATGTAAAGGAATATGCATTAAATAGACTTGGAGTTAATGCTACCGATTATGCAAACGCTAAAGGGATTTGTCGAACAGTTACCACGCTATGTACGCGATTTAAAACGAAATGTATGGCCGCCAGAAGGAACAAAAAACAAATGGAGCGTCAGCATGGAAATTGGCTGATATAATTAAATGTGCAGCTTTGCCCATAGGTATGTTGTCTGAAGAAGCCATGGAATCCAGAAATAAGGACTTTCGGAACCACAGGGAACTGTACACCAGACAAATTAGTCGTGAGGAAACAATGAGGGATCTTTTTAATAGGTTGCTATTTTCTTCTGATCCAAAAATATCAAGTTTGTCTCGTAGTACATCTCCTAACCATCGATATAGTAAGCCACTATCTTAAGAAGTCCTTAAACTACTGGAGGATACAATGCTACCAACTAATTCAGATCAAAACTCGGATTCTGAATGTGATTAGTATTTAATAAGTAACGCCTAAATTTTGTAAAATATATATAGTTTAATGTTTTAGATATGTAATATTAATAATAATAAAGATATATATAATAACAATAGTGTTTGCCCTTAACCCACTTTTTACCATCCAAATGTTTCGGAATTTTTAAAAGAAGCTCCCATTTTAGGAGTACTATTAGTTATAACGAAAAATGTTGCTTATTATAAAATGTTTCAAATGCTTCAAAATAGTAATTTTCACCTAAAAATTTAAGTTTTTCAAAAAAAAAAAAAAAAAATCGGCGCTTAATGGGTTAATAAAAAAAAAATTGCCAAATTTTTTCATAAAATAATTAAAATTGTCCATCTAAATCTATTCTTATCCAAAATATCGATAAACATACAGTAAAACATCTACTTTGATTTTCTGCGCGCTAGATCTGCATTTTTTCCCACTGTGCGGCGCTTGGTCTCCGTATATCGACTGGGGTACACATTGATTATCCATCATTTGAAGCCTGGCCGGAGGGAAGTGTTCTCGAGGTCCTCAAACAGTGTGGGATTATTAGCGTTATCGAATGCTCTTTATAGAGCAAGTGCAAGAAAATAGAGGTGTGGTGCTTGCGGAACCCATGCATGAATATCTACTCCTGAGGCTGGTTTGAAGTTATGTCTCTAGAATTTTCACTACTGGCGCCTCTACCGACATCACTGTTTTTCTTCAAATGAAGCATTTCTCGTCGAAATGTTTCAGGCGGGTCAAAAACACTACGTAATCAGATGACCATCCCTACATAGATGAGCATCGATCGGAGTGAGGAAGACATCCACCCCTTCTAAAACGTCGATGCAAATAGTTGCACCATATGACATATACGAAGTGCCGATAATTACAAATTAAAAAACAACTGACAGAAGAAATCCGCCTATTTTCCACACTCTTACAACAATTAGTAAGCGACAAACATTACACAGTTTCATTTTTTTCTTTTGCTTTTTTTTTGACATGCAATTCAATTCCCACAAACCATAACCAACCCCTCCATTCTTATGACAATCACTCTTTCGATGGGATCCTTCTGCTTGGTGAACTGCTGCTCCTCAATTTGTTAAAATTCATTTCAAACACACAAATTATTCAAAATTGTTAATTTGACATACAATTCTACACTCGTTTACAAATTGTCAATAATCATAATTCAGAGATCCTAATCGGACGCTTCATTTGTCTTTTTTTGTCTTCTCAATGCCCGCAGCAAAATTAAACATTTTGACAAGAGGGGAAATGATGAACGGAAACCTCATGAAGATGAAGACCCAGTAGTCTAAATGAATACAAAACTCTCCGACATACGCTTGCTTGCGTGTTTAATAAACATAAATTGTATACCTCGTTTTTACTTCGTCGTTGTTGTTGTTGTCATTTTCATATTGGTGACTTTTGTCTTATTTGGTGATACCTCTCATTGTATTTAGATCTTTTTTTTTCTTCATTTTCATCTGTTACACGATTTTTCATTGTGTGCATTCGGAATGCAACAAGAAGTTATAACCAGATACAAAAAATTACACGCCGTCACCACAAGTAAATACGACAACAACAACTACTGAACAAAATGCGAACGTCAAGTCATTGATTGTTTAAAGTGCGATCAACAATTTGTTCTTGTGGTTAATTACAGCCCAACTAACATAGAAGTCGCCTGACCTAATGCTACTACACCGTTTCCATTGCAGGGGTTCTGGTCGTCTATACATTGGAGACCATATAGGGGATGAGTAGCACATTTTTTATACCCTTCACCACACTGTGGTACAGGGTATTATGTCTTTGTGCATATGTTTGTAACAGGCAAAAATAATCGAGATAGACCCATGGTTCCTTTTGAGAATATGCATAGAATCACTTTCTGAGTCGATTTATGCATGTCCGTCTGTCCGCCGGTCCGTCCATGTATTTTTTTTAACAAAGTACAGGTCGCATTTATGATCCGATTTGGATGAAATTTGGCACAGGTGACTTAATTGGCCCAAGGACGAACCCCATTGAAATTGGATAAAATCGGTCCACGTTTAAATTACTCCACTAAAAATTATAAATGTAGGTCCAGTTTTTCTGGTTCTGATAGTATTTTTCGACCGAATTGACTGTAATTTGGGTTTTTGTAGTCGTATATGGTAACAAACCTCCCTCCCAAAAATTATTAATATTCGCCCCCTTTTAGGGGTAGTCCCATATAACCCCCTTTTTATACCCTTCACCACACTGTGGTACAGGGTATTGTGTCTTTGTGCATATGTTTGTAACAGGCAAAAAAATCGAGATAAACCCATGGTTCCTTTTGAGAATATGCATAGAATCACTTTCTGAGTCGATTTATACATGTCCGTCCGTCTGTCCGTCCATGTATTTTTGTTAACAAGATACAGGTCCCATTTATGATCCGATTTGGATGAAATTTGGCACAGGTCACTTAATAGGCCCAAGGACGAACCCTATTGAAATTGAAGAAAATCGGTTCAGATTTAGATATAGCTCCCATATATATTTTCGTCTGATTTTATCTTATTGATGCACCAAACTCCCAATAGTGATCCGATTGAGACAAAATTTGCACAGAGTATTGAATTAGGTCTAGATAGTTATATGCCAAGTTTTGTTGAAATCGGTTCAGATTTAGTTATAGCTCCGATTTATAGTTTCGCCCTATTTAATGTAAATAGTGCACCAAACTCCCAATAGTGGTCCGACTAAAGAAAAATTTTGCACAGAGTACTGAATTAGGTCCCGACTGACGTATGCGAAATTTCTGTATCTACGGGATATTGTAGATATTAACATGTCTTGCATGTACCCATAGTGGTAAAGGGTATCATATAGTCGGCCCCGTCCGACTTTTGAACTTTCCTTACTGTTTTTTTTTTTGAAAATTTGCTGAAGTATACTCAAGAACAATCCCGGCTATGAACGTGATTTTTTTAAATATATTTTAAGGACTATTGTGGCCAGCGACCTTAAATTCTAACTTAACTAGCGACACAGTTGACAATTATTAGTATTAGTAAAAAAAACCCCAAAACAAATGGACTAATTTTCCGCTGTTATTGAGTGCCTTGGCAACCTCAGTCAAGAACATTACATGTGCAACCTGCACAAATACTAACAACACCTCCCAACCCATTACATCGAGGATCTCTAACGCTACCACTAACTCTTCTTTTACAAATTCCAAACCCATCACGCTTGAGGACAATCACCGTTAAGCGATGTGACTCCTCTAAGGAGAATCGCATATGGTAGGAAATAACACTGGTATTAGCGGAGTTTGGAAAGCCCTACTTCAGTGCGTCGATGTTACCGAGGTAAGAAGACATAAAGGTGGATTTTGGAGCTGATGATTTTTCCAATAATAAAAGGTGTGATTCATCAGCGTAATAAAATCCAAAATATGTCAAGCTCGCGGAAATATAAATCGAAAAATGTCGGACCTTGACAAATTTAAATTTAATTCACAGGTGCAACTTCGCATTAACTGCCTCATAACCGATATGCCCGATGAACCGCTTAAACAACGGCGAAACTCGTCACATAATGATGGAGCGTACTTTCTTTCCCTGGCTTTCCTTTTCATCTCAAAACTTCGCTCGACTCGAAAGAGAAAAACGGGCTTAAACATCATTCAAATTATCATCGCTCTTATAGGCAAAACTAATAAATATAAATCAAAACCATTGACCGGACCAGTATAGTCGGACGGGACCGACCATATGATACCCTACACAACTACCACGAAAATCGAACTTTTTGTGGTTCTATATTTTTAGCATAGGCAATCTTTTGCGTCCTCTTGACCGATTATAGGTACAGATCCACGTTCTTACACTGGAATATTTTCCAAATATTGTTTTCCCGTGGTGAATATTTACGCCATAAAATGAAAATATGGTCACAGCGGTTCTAAGTATTTGCTCAGATCCCCTTCACAGTGTAAAATATGTGTCGTTCTGAATATAATAATACCCACTCGTCTTGGATATACTCAGAGATGGCCTGTCAGAAACAGTGACGTAAATGAAATACAATTCCGACGTATAATACATACGTCAGAAACGTCGGAAACCTGCCCAAATCCATTAGGTTTTTGACAAAGTAGCCATTTCCATTAAAATTCGTAACACGGACCATCCCTGGGTATACTATCAACTTCTCGTGTCTATGTCCTTCAGGATTAAATATATTCGACTAAGAATTAATTTTTTTCATTTTGTAATGTAATGACGATCGGTATACTTCAATATGGGTCTAGGACCGGTTCAATGAGCAGGACAGGAACACCTTAACTGGAGTAGTAAAATGAGAGTAGCCCAAATATGACTTATAAAAAGGAGCTAAAAATCTCAACCCGATCAGAATATTCGATGGAGTCTTTGAAGACCATAAATTACCTCAAATTGTAGTGCAGGATACTGTTTCGTAAGTTTCGGTTGCGTCGACGAAGACCCCTGGATAAAGTGAAAAGAATTATGCGAAAGCCAAACCTTCAAGCTCGATGTAAGTGTAGAAGAAGTCACAAACGAAGTAAGCCGTCATTGGCACTCAGTCAAAGGTCTAGTGGCAATCTTTGGCCAGGCTGATTCTGATAGCTGTATCGTAAACCTCACTGGTTGTCAGTCCGTCGATATCTGAAGAACGTCGTCCTCACTTCTGCATCTCTTGGCACCAAACGTCAATCATACCCATTGGCTTTGAGAGAATGCGGTTCTCAGATGGACAGCAACCGGACGCGAAATGGCCAACGAATTTGCTTGCAGCGCATATAACTGTTTTGATTGCGTCGATGAAGACCCCTGCAAAGAGGTAATAAGGAGAAAGCAAAAGTCCATCCTTCTATCTCAATGCATCGATCGTAGAAGTCGGAAATGTAGCCAGAGTTTCAGGAAGACCAACTAGTGGGAATCACTGATCTTGGTGATCCCGATATGTGTATCAGAAAAGCTCACTGGCTGACAGTCTATCGATATCAGAAGAATTTCATCATAACAGACGAAGAATATCCAAAGAATCTTCGGTTTTGTCAGCATACGACGTGACTGCTGTACGACTGTCATTGATGAATAATCATCGTCATCATCATCATTCATCATTAATGTGGCAACAAAATTGCATTTAATTTGTTTTTTATTTAGAATGAGTTAATTGTAAGTAGTTGGTGTTGTTTTATTGATGTTGTAATAATTTGTGATTCGTTACGGATAGGAAAAATTCTCAACACATTCACAAAAACAAGGGTGCTTTCGCAAAGTTTGCCACGGACCGACCCGTCAGGAAAATCATTCATGAGGAGGAGCAGAGGTGTCCTGCTGTTGGTTTTCCGCCCGAGAAGCAACATTTGTTCAACAGTTCCCTACAATCACCTCCTCAAACATCAACAAAATAATATGGTTACTGGAAACATTGAAAGGATCTGATAGCTTGACAGTATCCTCCATTATTCTTTGGGGAGTTTGGGTACGTTTTTCAATAAAATTGACTATAATTTAGTATTTTGTATTAAAATTGGGTAGATAATCTTCCTACCACAAATTATTAATATTCGTCCACTTTTTATGATAGGGATTATGGCCGCGTGCTTTAACCGAATTGGCTCGAATTTGGTTGTCATTGGGTGTCAAATCTTCTTACCAAAATTTATAAAGGTCCCGAACGATTACAGGTATTTTATTTTTGAAGAGCCAGCTGAGTATGAGTTTTTTTTCGTTTGGAAATTGTGTACATAGTATGCCGCCAATGGCTAATAGCTATTGGCTATTTTTTGCCAACCCAAATGGCAGTAAATGTTCTTTTGGTTCTATTCAAATCTCCGCACATTTCCACCAAAAGCCATGTACTCACCTACGGTAAAGTAAATTAATTCCCAATAAAATTCGAAATAAAAAAAGAAAACAAGTTTCCAAGTTTATGTTGATTGTCTTTCGTAACTCCGACATCGTCATCGCACCATCCAAACGCAATGGTCATTATCTGCTGCCAGAGAACACCATCATCGAATTACAATTCGATTTTGCAATACATCTTAACTTTATCTGGCGGCTAATATCTGGCACTTGGTTGGGTTTCAATTCCACGCTACTCTGGTCGTCAATGTTTCACTAATTGCCTATTGAAGCGGTGAAGCTAGGTGGATTTTTATTGGACCGCCTCCGTGACTGCTGTACGACTGTCATTGATGAATAATCATCGTCGTCATCAACATCGTCCTCTTCTTCTGAGTTCTGAGGTATTAATTAAATGCCAATTGTCGTAATGTGGCAACAAAATTGCATTTAATTTGTTTTTTTATTTAGAATGAGATAATTTAAATTAGTTAGTGTTGTTTTCATTGATTTTGTAATTATTTGCGATTCGTTGCGGATTGGATGGAGTTAATATAACAGATTTCCAAAGACTCTGGACTTGGATTTGTTAAATGTTTTTTGGAATTTTCGTAAATATAATTTTCCATGCCCTAAACGTGGATTTTTAAAATATTCATAAAATATGGCTGCACATGGGCCTCCTATGGGAAAGAAGATAATCATTCGTACTTAGAACTCAAAAAATTGTTTTTTTTTTTTCAAAAAAAAAAAAAATAAATAAATAAATAAATGAGTTTTAGAACCTAGTGCAAAGCAATGTCGAATGATAATTTAATTATACTAGCATAAAGCGACGCCTTTCCAGAAATTTGCGTATGTCTGCGACCGTTTATAAAATGTTAAGTTAGTAATATAACCAGTGAGCGGAGCAGTATAGTCGGAAGGGGCCGACCATACGATACCCAACACAACTACCTCGAAACTCTAACTTTCTGCGGATTTTTATTCCGAGCCTGGGCAATATTTCGTGATAGTTGCACCCTCTTGACCGACTTGAGGTCGGTCCATATTCCCTTCACAGTGGGTTCTGTGGTTATGTTCGACTTATAATTGTGGCTTATAGATCGACACGAAAAATTCAAAAAAGTAAGTTTTTGGTCCACTTCATCCTAAAATTATTATCTGATCATCACCGAAAATTAAAGGCGTTGTCCTTGACCATATCTGGAACCTCATGGAAAATTTCAAAGCGATCAGCGCTATAGGTTACTAAATAATATATGAATACGTAAGCACCTGTAAATATTTCAATGTAACTCCCACATCCGACTACATGTGACAATATAATTGGTATCAGTTTAAAGGTCAACCACTTCTCTTGGATATACTATCAATTTCTCGGGTCTATGACCTTCAGGGTTAAATATATACGACATAGAATACAAATTTTTACATTTTTCACACAAAAGTCAGGATCCATTTTACCCTTTAAATATTGACCGATCTTTATCAAAACAGGCAGGCTTATGCTTTGGCCCTATCCCCTTCTCCATGTACAAATTCGCGATGTTTGGGCCATAATTGCGGCCTTTGGAGCGACCAGAAAACCCGACAAAAAATAAGTATTTGGTCCATTTCATCCCCTAAATATTAACCGATCTTTTCCAAAAACAATAGGGGTCTTCACTGGGCCGAAACCATCCTGCAAGCAAAATTTCGTGAATATTGGTCCATAAATGTGCCCTGTAGTGTTTACAAATTATAATAGGCAGACGGACGGACGGGCGGACACACATGTCTAGATCGATTCAGCTAGTCGAGATATGACGATCGGTATACTTGAAGGTGGGTCTAGGATCAATATTTCGCGGCGTTACAAATTCTTGGAGCTGTACAAAGCTATAATACCCTGACAACATAGTTGTGTAGGATATAAAAATAGTTCGTCTAATAATTAAGACGTGTCTAAGAGTCTCTTTCAAAATCATTTGCTTTCGATTCGGAATAAATACTGATCCAGAGAAAGCTTGATTGTAGATTTTTTAAATTTATGTGTTTCAGATATCCATAGACCTGGAATTTTAAAATATATTTTTTCCAAGCAGCCATAGGTGTGGATTTATAAATATATTTTTTTTTCAGGTAGTCATAGTCGTCGATTTTAAAATATAATGTTTCCTATAAATCCCATGAACAATATTTCGCGGCGTTACAAATTCTTGGAGCTGCACAAAGATATAATATCTTGACAACTTAGTTGTGTAGGGTATAAAAATAGTTCGTCTAATAATTAAGACGTGTCTAAGAGTCTCTTTCAAAATCATTTGCTTTCGGTTCGGAATAAATACTGAGGCAGAGAAAGTTTGTTTGTGGATTTTTTAAATTTATGTGTTTCAGACAGCCATAGACCTGGGATTTTAAAATATATTTTTTCCAAGCAGCCATAGGTGTGGATTTATAAATATATTTTTTTCCAGGTAGCCATAGTCGTAGATTTTAAAATATAATTTTTTCCTATAAATCCCATGAACATTTTCCTTTCAGTATTCAAATACATTTTCATTTCTTCCCCCATAAAACCAGTTCCTTCCTCACTTAGACACCTTCCTATTGTGCAAAATTACCCACATCGTGTCCGACTGTGGCCAAAATGTTAACATCACATTTGGATGTTGTCCAACGACAAGATAAATTAATTTAACTTATGTTTCGATCAATTTGCCATCAATATAAATTTACCAACGAATAAAAAATGTCGGAGAAATGTGAAGCTGTTCTGGAAGGCCATCCAGCCAGCCAGCAAGCCGACCAAGCAGGCAGGCAGCCATAACAAAGTCATTCAATGGCTCAAAGAGTTAGATGGAGGGGTGGGGTAGGTTGACTGGGACACACTTGTAATGTGAATCGCAGTAACATGGACATTCTCATCTATCCCATGTTGTAAACTATTTTGCAGGTTTGTCTCTCATCTCAACATGTGTCCAAAGCTGGGTGCGTAGTAAATACGCTTTAATGACCGGTGGTCAAAGAATCTAATTTGTTGTCATGATGCCACAAAAGGAGTCGAAGTAGAAGTTGAAGAAGGCGAACGTAGAATACCATTCAGGGTGTTTTTGTGTGTGCGGTCTGCAGAAGAGAATAGTTTACAACGAAGAGGAGAATCATCGTAAATGTAGGATGATAAGGTTTTATTTTAAAAATAGTGGCTACAAATAAAACCTTGGGAATGCTAGCTATTCAGATGTGAATTGGGATTGGTGCGAGGGGGTTTGGTCAGGGGAAAACGAACAAATATCTCACATGTCATTTGAATGGAGCCAACTAAAGGCTTATTATGTAATATAATGTGGTATTACCACAATTACAATATGTTCAGACCATGGATGGCTTCATACCGCCATCCGAAGAGATTTTCTTACACCATTTTGAAAAATGATATTACAAATTGTGTTCATTTGTCAAATTAGAGAATGTTTTTGGGACACGGGCTCCTTCTTTGTGATGTAGTTTTTTTAAGTCAGGACATTGTTCCAAACTGTGTTAAATTAATAACAATTTACCAAAATAAATATTGGACTTAGCTGTTGGCATTTAGAATTGAGAACCAATTAGTTTTCTATATATGGGGGCTTAAAAATAGGTATTGAAAATCCATGCTTGAAAAAAATAAAGTTAAAATATCCACACTTATGACTGATTGGAATAAATATAGTTAAAAATTCAAGCATATGGCTGCTTTGAAGAAATATATTTAAAAAATCCACGACTATAGGCCAGAAATCCAATTTTTGGCAAAACGGCCATTTCAGGTAGTGAAGAATTTAGACAGATGAAATTGTTGATTAGAATGCAAATGAAAATGTTCGTACCTCAAACTTATAAATATGATTTTTTCCTTTTTTTGAGTTTCAGAATCTAGTGCCAAGCAGAGCCTGTCCCGAATTTTGTGACCGTTCATGAACATAAGAGTTCGACTAATAATAAGACGTATCTAAGAGTCTCTTTCAAAATCAATTGCTTTCGGTTCGGAATAGATACTTATCCAGGGAAACCTAATTTGTTATTGAACTTTCCAGTAGTTTGTCAGTAGTCTCCTTCTTGGAATTTTTGTTTGGAAGTGGAAAATGAATACTATTCATCGGGTCGGTCAGATGAAAACAGATGAAATTGTTGATAAGAATGCAATTGAAAATGTTCGTACTTAAAACTCATAAATATGATTTTTTCCCTTTTTTGAGTTTCAGAACCTAGTGCCAAGCAGAGCCTGTCCCGAATTTTGTGATCGTTCATGAAGATAAGAGTTATTAATATAAAAATAGTCGTTCGACTAATAATAAGACGTATCTAAGAGTCTCTTTCAAAATCAATTGCTTTCCAGTAATTTGTCAGTAGTCTCCTTCTTCGAATTTTTGTTTGGAAGTGGGAAATGAATACCATTCATCGGGTCGGTCAGTAATGGCCATGAAAGTTTTGCTTTCCAGAAAAATATTCGAAATTAAGACATGTCTAAGGGTCTCTTTCAAAAATTAATTGTCTTATTTATCGGCCATAGTATCTAATATTTCCCTAAATGACTATCAGAGTTATGATCATGGATGTTTTTACACCATTCGAAGTAATGATATGTGTAAGAGTCGGCTTCAGGCTTCAATTCCGATATTGTTCTGAAGGAAATTATCTTATTTATCGGCTATAATATCCAATATTTCTCTACGGAACTATCAGAGTTATGATCATGGAAGTTTTTTAAATAATTCGAACTGATGATGTGTCTAAGAGTGTCTTTCAAATATAAATGATCCTATTTATCAGTTTCAATTCCGATAGTATCTTGAAGGACTACGAAACTTATCATCCTGGATGGTGGTGATGCTGATATGGCTGCTTGGAAAAAATATATTTAAAAAATGGAAAAATATATTTACAAAAAATCCAAGCCCATGTTTGCATGGAAAAAATATATTTAAAAAATGGAAAAATATATTTAAAAAAATCCACGCCTATGTTTGCATGGAAAAAATATATTTACAAAAAATTCACGCCTATGTTTGCATGAAAAAAATATATTTAAAAAATCCACTCCTATGTTTGCATGAAAAATATATTTAAACCAGTAAGGAAAGTAGTAAAGTCGGACGGGGCCGACTATATGATACCCTTCACCACTATGGGTGTATTAAAAAGATGTATCCTAACAGAAGGGCCATTAACATGAAATTGAGTGAACTAAAATATGTGGCCTTTTTCTAAATGTGAATCGACTTAGATCATAAACTATTTGGACTAATTTATGCACGTTTTGTTCCCAATGGACATATTTTGGGTCCTACTTAAAATCGGACGAAACTATATGGGAGCTATATCTATATTTGGACTGATTGCAACAAAACTTGACACACGCTTGGCTGTGTCGACCCAACTTTGAGTCTTTGGTGCTCCATTTTTTTTTAGAATCGGAAGAAAATATATATGGGAACTATATCTAAATCCGAACTGGTTTCAGCAAAATTTGACACATGTTATTTTACACAAACTTTAGTACGTTGTGCAAAATTGTGTGGCAATCTATCTAACTTTGGGTCTTAAAATAGGAAAATTTTCAGGAAACTTTACACACATCATTCTAGACTCAATTCAGAACGCTATGTCAAATATCGTGCAAAATTAAAATAAAATTGGGCAAAAATATATGGGACCTATTTTTAAATCTGAACCGATTTTCACGAAACTTAACACACATCATTCTAGACTCAATTCAGTACGCTATGCCAAATGCTGTGCAAATCAAAAGATATATAGGGACTTTGGTATACCATTTACATTAAATCGGTCGAAAATATATATGGGAGCTATATCGAAATCTAAACCGATTTTCAGGAAAAAGTATAAACATCATTAAAAAAATTTCGTGGAAATCGAAAGATATATCGGGACTTTGGTGAACCATTTACATTAAATCGGACATATATATATATAAATATATATATATATATAAATATATATATATATATATATAAATATATATATATATATATATATAAATATATATATATATATAAATATATATATATGGGAGCTATATCTAAATCGGAACCGATTTTCAAGAAATTTTACAAACATCATTCTAGACTCAATTCAGCACGCTATGCCAAATTTCGTGCAAATCGAAGATATATAGGGACTTTGGTACACCATTTACATGAAATCGGACGAAAATATATATGAGAGCTATATCTAAATCTGAACCGATTTTCACGAAACTTCTAGGGTTTATTCAGTACGCTATGCCAAATTTCGTGCAAATCGGAAGATATATAGGGACTTTGGTACACCATTTACATGAAATCGGACGAAAATATATATGGGAGCTATATCTAAATCTGAACCGATTTTCACGAAACTTCTAGGGTTTATTCAGTACGCTATGCCAAATTTCGTGCAAATCGGAGGATATATAGGGAATTTTGTACACCATTTACATGAAATCGGACGCAAATATATATGGGAGTTATATCTAAATCGGAACTGATTTTCAAGAAATTTAACACACAAAATTCTAGTCTCAATTCAGTACGCTATGCCAAATTTCGTGCAAATCGAAATGTACATAGGGACTTTGGTACACCATTTACATTAAATCGGTCGAAAATATATATGGGAGCTATATCGAAATCTGAACCGATTTTCAAGAAAATTTATACACATCATTATAGACTCAAATCAGTACGCTATGTCAAATTTCGTGGAAATAGAACAATATATGTGGACTTTGGTCCACCATTTACATTAAATCGGACGAAAATCTATATGGGAGCTATATCTAAATCTGAACCGATTTTCAAGAAATTTTACACACATCATTATAGACTCAATTCAGTACGCTATACAAAATTTCGTGCAAATCGGAAGATATATAGCGACTTTGGTTCACCATTTACATGAAATCGGACGAAAATATATATGGGAGCTATATCTAAATCTAAACCGATTTTTCCCAATTTCAATAGGGTTCGTCCTTGGGCCAAATAGACTTACTGTGCCAAATTTCATCCAATTCGGATCATAAATGCGACCTGTACTTTGTTTACAATTTAACATGGACAGACGGACAAACATGCATAAATCGACTTAGAAAGTGATTCTATGCATATTCTCAAAAGGAACCATGTGCCTATCTCGTTTCCTTTTGCCTGTTACAGACATGTGCACAAAGACATAATACCCTGTACCACAGTGTGGTGAAGGATATAAAAATACCGAAAATTGGGGGTACCCTTATATGAGGGCTACCCGAAAAAATTAATCTATATTTACAATTTTTTGTGGAGAGATTTGATACTCAATAAGAACTCAAAGTACTAAATTACAGCCAATTCGGTGAAAAAATCCGTTATATGAGGGCTATCAGAAAAGGTGGACCTATTTTTATACTTTTTAGTGGAGGAATTTGGTATCGAAAAAGAACCCATTTTACCATATTTCAGCGAATTCGGTTGAAAAAAGCGCTCAAGAACCCTAAAATATTGAAAATTTTGGGGTACCCTTATATGGGAGATATGCCTAAACGTGGAACGATTTTAACGAAACTTAACACACATCATTCTAGACTATGTTCAATACGCTGTGCCAAATTTCGTGCAAATCGAAAAATATGTAGGCACATTGGTGCACCATTTACCTTAAATCGGACGAAAATATATATGGGAGCTATATATAAATCTGAACCGATTTTTCCCAATTTCAATAGGGTTCGTCTTTGGGCCAAATAAGTGACGTATGCCAAATTTCATCCAATTCGGATAATAAATGCGACCTGTACTTTGTTTACAATTTAACATGGACAGACAGACGGACGGACATGCGTAAATCGACTTAAAAAGTGATTCTATGCATATTCTCAAAAGGAACCATGTGTCTATCTCGTTTCCTTTTAATAAATCTCAAGTTCAAATCTGATAGTCCCTCTTTAAAATATTCTTAGAAATTCGAAATCTCAATGGACCACCCTAATTATTGTTGTAGTAATATTTTTGGGTCAGTTAACAGCGACAAGTGCCACAAGGTCTTCGTTAAGAAAAACTAAATTTGAAAACAAAAAACATTAAAAAGATGTTCATATTTTTGACAAGAAGACATTTGAATTTAACATTATATTGCGTTGATAATTGCCACATTAACCGACAAACTGAAAAGAAGATGAAGAGCTTGGAAACGAAAATACAACAACACTTGCAAATGATGCTGCTGATGATGATGTTCACCCTGATGGACGTCAACAACAACAACAGTAACTCTTTTGTAACTCCAAAAATGTGTTTTTTACGTTAACAACAATTCATGTGGAGATGCTGCTTGGCTAATGTGGCACAACTAATGAAATTTTTTGCCGAAATACCGGCTGGCCGATATTGCCTCTGCGGTGTCTTTATCTGTTCTTCTTTGGTTTCTTCTTCTGTGTGTCGAAGGTGTAAAAAGATCATAAAAACCAGATCATAAATAAAACCAAGATTAGTTTTTTAATTGATGTAATGGCTAAGAATTAACACACAAAGTGGACAAAATTTTTTTAAAGACTTAAAAGTGGTAATAAATATTTTTTTTATTTTACGTTGACATTTGTAGTTTTAATTTTCTATGAAACTAAATGTCGATCTACATTTTTTAATTTTCCCCTTCACATTAACACTTTGAACTACTCAAAAATTTTAAATTGTTCAAATTACACCCTTTCCTTGCCATCTCCCTATAATTTTCTATGAATGCCGGAGAGACAAAGAGGAAATTATAAAAAAATAAAAGATTTAAAGTAAAAGTGCAATTAAATGAAAACTTCCGGTCATTGTGTTTTGTGTGAATCTGCCTGGCATCATCATCAATCCCAGCAGCAAATTAGCCTCAGGATAGATTCCTTTATTGCAGTGAGTGGATATTACATGGCATCCAAATGACCATGGTGGTTACTATTAAAAACAATATCAACTTTTATGAATGAATTGAAAAGAAAAAAGACAGGAGTAGAAATAGTAACATTTCATTGAGCACGCACTTGCTGCAAATCATCAAATACACTGAAAGAAAATCGCCACTTGAAACTAAATAATTTATTATTCTTTATATATCTTGAAAATTTCACAGCTTATACACATCACTGCTTATACTAGACCCTGAAAATATTTTTTTTTTTAAATACCCACGCTTATTCTAGACCATGACAAATATTTTTCTGAAAACCACGCCAATACTATACTACGAGTAGTCCCTGAATATATATTTCTTAAAAACTCCATGTTTATTTTAAACCAGTATTCTTTAAAAATTCACCTTTATTTGATATCAAAAAAAATATTCTTTAAAAGTCCTCGCTTATTTTCTTTGAAAAAAAATCCACCCTTCTGGATCCTTGAAAAAATATTCTTAAAAAAATACGCATATTCTGGGTCCTTAAAAATATTCATTAAAAAATTGCGCACATTCTAACCCTTAAAAAATATTTATTAAAAAGTTTCGCATATTCTTGGCCATAAAAAATATTCTTTAACAAACTCCACGTTTGTGGCTCCATGAAAAAATATTCTTTTAAAAAATCTATTCTTATGGCTCCTTGAAACAATACTCTTTAAAAAAATTGAAGATTTTGGGTCCTTGGAAAAATATTATTTTTAAAAATCCACTTTATGCCTCCTTAAAAATATTATTTTAAATATTTAAGATTTTGGGACTTTGTAAAAAAATTCTTTTAAAAAAACCAAGCTTTAGATTCCTTCAAAAAATATTATTTAAAAAATTCGCTGCAGGCTCTTTGAGAAAAAATTATTTAAAAAACTCCACGCTTATGGCTCCTTGAAAAAATATAATTTAAAACCAGTGAGCGGAACAGTATAGTCGGACGGGGCCGTCCATACGATACCCTACATAACTACCATGGAACTGTAACTTTTTTGCGATTAGAGGTTAACAGCACCTCTTTCTTTCATTGTCATATTTTCCGAATATATTTATGTGATCATCACCGAAAATTATAGGTGCTGTCCTTAACCATAACTGGAACATCTTGGAAAATTTTAAAGCGATCAGCGCTATATTTCTGCCCTCTAATGTAAATGGGTTGCTAAATAATTCAGATATTACCTAAGCACCTATAAATATTTACGTGTAACTCCCACATCCGAATACATACGACAATAGAATTGGAATCAATTTAAAGGTCAACCACTCCTCTTGGATATACTATCAACATCTCGGGTGTATGTTCTTCAGGAGTATGTATACAGTATTTTTCGGTTAATTGACCCTACGGTTAATTGGTTTCCACGCTTAATTGAACCACATGA